>NC_081169.1:6114012-6414012 GCF_012432095.1 Onychostoma macrolepis
GCTAAGGCTGGGTCTGCCTCCTCCGAGGGCAGTGCTTGCAGGTTCACCACCTGATCGCGATAAGGTGTGGTGGGAACCTTGGGCACATATCCAGGCCAGGGTCTCCGGACAACGTGAGAGTAGGCCGGCCCGAACATAAGACACTCTTCGCTCACCGAAAATGCTTGGAGGTCCCCGACCCTCTTGAAGGAAGTGAGCGCTATTTTAGCAGACAGAAATTTAAGCTCAGCTGAATCCAGAGGCTCAAAGGGATCCCTCTGAAGGGCAGCAAGGACAGTAGAGAGATCCCAGGAGGGTACCAGGGGTGGCCCAGGAGGATTTAACCTTCTGGCACCCCTCAGGAACTTGACGAAGAGATCGTGCTTTCCCAGGGACCGACCGTCCACTGCATCGTGATGCATTCAAGGTGGAGGGTGACAGCCTACGCTCCAAACTTTCTTGCAGGAAAGAAAGCACTACTCCAATCATGCATCTTTGAGGGTCTTCTCGGCGAGAAGAACACCAGTTCACGAACAGACTCCACTTCAGGCTTACCTCGTAGAGGTAACTCTAGCCTGAGTGACGGTGTCTACCACTGCCGGTGGCAGATCACTTAAGTCTGCCTCCTCCCATCCAGGAGCCACACGTGGAGGTTCCAGAGATCTGGATGCGGGGTCCTTCCTCCGAGGGATGCATCAGGGAGGGGCTGTAGCGAGGAGCATAAGTTCCCGAAAACCAGGTCTGGGTGGGCCAGTAAGACTTGTTCCTCATCCTCCCTGACCCTGCACCGTGTCTGTGCGAAAAGGCTCACTGGGGGAAACGCATATTTGCGTACAACCCGAGCCCAGCTGTGTGCCAGTGCCTCCGTGCCAAGGGGGGCCTCGGTCAGGGAGTAATACAGCTGGCAGTGGGAGGAATCATGGGAAGCAAACAGGTCTACCTGTGCTTCCCCGAATTGACTACAGATCAGCCGGATCTTCTCGGGATGGAGTCGCCATTCTCCGGAGAACGTGAGCTGTCATGAGAGCATGTCGGCTGCATGATTGAGTTCCCCCGCAATGTAGACGGCGTGCAGCGACTTGAGCCACGTCTGACTCCAGAGGAGGAGACGACAGGTGAGCTGTGACATGCGACGTGGTCATAGACCTCCCTAGCAGTTGATGTACGAGACAGCCACAGTGTTGTCCGTGCAGACCAACACGTGCTTGTCTTGCAGCAGTGGCTGGAACTGCCGCAAGGCCATATGCACTGCCAACAGCTCTAGGCAGTTGATGTGCCAAAGCAGTCAAGGCCCTGTCCAGACCCGTAGAAAGGCAAGGTCCATCCAGGGGCTGAATAGGTGGCGACACTCTGGTGTGATGGTCAAGCGAAGTGTGCCGTGATGCCATGCACATCTCGGGACTCAGGAGTTTAACCAGTGTTGAAGTGGTCTCATATGAAGCAATCCGAGCAGCGTGACTGCAGCTGCGGATGCCATATGCCCCAGGAGCCTCTGAAAATGTTTCAGAGATACCACATTCCTTACTCTAAAGGAACTCAGGCAGTTCAGCACTGACTGGGTACACTTGTTGGTGAGACGTGCCATCATACTCACCTAGTCTAACTCCATACAGAGAAAAGAGATTTTCTGCACAGCGGAGAGTTTGCTCTTTTCCCAGTTGACCCGAAGCCCCAACTGGCTGAGATACCGGAGCACCAGGTCCCTGTGATTGCACAACTGCTCTCGTGACCAGGCCATGATGAGCCAGTCATCGAGGTAGTTGAGGATCCTGATGCCCCCTTCCCATAACGGGGTAAGGGGAGGGTTGCCCGGCTAACTGAATCGCGTAGCCGAGTCGAACTGTCCAAATGAGCCAGCGGGACGGGTTGGGCAGTGCAAGCCACACTTCCAAGCTCCCTGCAAATGGCACCAAAGGGACAATTGACGCACCCGCGGTGATGCAGCATTGAGAAGTCATGCTGGATGGCACAGAAGGCATCGCGTCCTGGCTCATCACAGCAGGACTCTCCATGTCCCTGGAGGGACTGGCCAGAGATGCGTGGAGAGGCAACACGTCCCCGAGCAGCGATCTCTTGGCTGCTGGTAATAGGGGGCGTCAGGAGCAAGAATAAGGAGGCAACGCGTCGCTCACTGCCAACCCACGAGCCTGATAACCCCGAGGAAAAGGAAACTGCTCTTTTTTTGCGAAAATGTTGGAACAGAAAGAAAAGGAAACAAAGGATTCTCCGCCCGGCCCTCCTTCGGGGGAAGGAGTGGAGCTCCCCTCCCCATCTCCTGAAAAAGAGCAGGTTCCCACATATCTGGGTTTCCCATGTCAGGGCCGCTTCATCGTCTTTTCAGAGGACTTAGTGGCCGGCTGCAGGGACGCAGGGAGGGGCCCTCGGCGACGAGCAGGCTGAAGCGTGGCCCACGGCGGAGCGGTGGCAGTTGGAGGATCATGCCGGGGCAAGATGTGCTGGATGGCCTCAGTCTGTCTCTGCACTGCCGAGAACTACTGGGCAAAGTCCTTGACATTGACAAAGTCCTTGACAAAGTCCGCTGAATAGGCCAACCTGCGAGATGGGAGCGTCAAGAAAGTGGTCTTTGTCGACATCTCTCATCTCAGCAAGGTTGAGCCAAAGATGGCGCTCTTGGGCCACAAGTGTGGACATTGCCTTCCCGAGGGACTGCGCCGTGATTTTTGTTGCCCAAAGGGCGAGGTCAGTTGCCGTGCGCAGTTCCTGCATCAACCTCAGGTCCGAACTACCCTCGTGCATTTGTTTGAGTGCCTTGGCTTGGTGGACCTGCAGGATAGCCATGGCATGCAGGGCAGAGGCGGCTTGGCCCGCAGCACTGTAAGCTTTAGCGGTGAGAGCCGCTTTTAGCTTACAGGCTTTGGACAGGAGACGAGGACGATTCCTCCAAGTGGCGGCATTTTGCGGGCACAGGTGCACAGCAAGCGCTCTCTCCACCTGGGGAATGTCGACATAGCCCCTAGCCGCCCCGCCATCGAGGGTAGTGAGGACAGAGGAGACAGACGAGCGGCTTCTGGCCGAAAAAGAGGCCGTCCATAACTTCGTCAGCTCCAGCGCCACGCCCCGCACCAAGAAACCAATCATCCAGCCGCGAGGGCTCAGGACTGAGCGGTGTGTTCACCTCCAGCCCGATGCTCGCAGCTGCCTGGGAAAGCATGGCCGTCAACTCCAGGTCCAATTCGGCGGCAGCTGCAACACACCCAAGAGGGCAGCCCTGACGATAGCCCATCCCCCGATGCTGCGAACGACATCCGATACTCCGGCGGCACACCGAATGAAATGCTGGGACCATCATGAGCAGGGCCAGTGAAATCACTCCCGGAACCGCACACAGGACATTGGCTGCGGGAGGAGTGAGAGGTCCGCAGGGACGGAACTGGCGGAGAAGCTCTCACTGTAATCCTCAGATCTCCCTGAGCTCTAGCCGGCGGTCCTCTGCTCATGACAGAGAAACCGGGATGGGTAGAGAAAGAGGGTGCCGCTCTAGTCCCCGTGAGGAGAGAGAGGAGAGAGAGGCGAGATCGCAGCAAAGCCATGTTCATATGCTCACAATGAATGCATGAGTCATCCACGAATGCAGCTTCAGCGTGTTGGATGCCAAGACACTGAAGACAACGATCGTGTCCGTCGACAGAGTACAGGTAACGACCGCAACCAAGAGAACACAGAGGGAACGGCATCTTTAAAAGGACACGAGCCATCCGTGATGAGAAACTGCTCTATTAGTTGAAGCACCCAGGGAAATCACTGATTCAACAGAGATACTACTGTTTGTGCCGTAACGCCAACCATGAACAGCTTCTTTCTTCCAGTCAAAACGAAAAGGCTTTGTTGAGAAGAAATCATTCACCCACTCGGCTCCGAAGCAAAAATCTGAATGAGTGGATGCACCTGTCGCCTATTTATACCCGTATGCATGGGGAGTGGCTCAGGCATGCAAAATCCACTAGATAAAATTTATTGGTGTTTTCTCTTAAAGTCAGAGCGGATTGGGGCTCTCAAGTAAACCCCCTATTTCATCACGACATAACTCGAAGTGACCGACAGATGGGAACTTATGATTTTAAATGATTTCTTTCATTCTTTTTGAGTGGAATGTCCCCAAACTGGAAGTGCCTCCCATAATTTAAAAAGCAATGGGTTCTCTAGGGAAAAAAGGTAGATAAACAGATCCTTAAAAGGATAGTTTACCAAAAATGAAAGTTCTGCCATCATTTACTCACCCTCATGTTGATCCAAATCTGAATGCATTTAATTCTACTGTAGAACACAAAAAATATATTTTGAAAAATGTCTCATATAATGAAAGTCAATGCTGTCCGATGAATTTCATTGCATGGACAAAAACAACTTTTTTTTTTTTCTTCTTATTTTCTTATTTCTTATTCTCTGGCATGGATGACGGACAAAGTAATTTGGAATTTTACAGTGACTTTGTGTTATGTTGTTTTAAATTAGGCAGTATTCAGTGTGTAGTAAGCTATTATTCCAATCTGAACTATGATTTAACATGCTGGTTGGTTAAGAGGGATCTTTAGGAACTAAATGGCTCAAGACTGATGGTTAATATGGTAAACATGGAAGAAGATGAAAGGTCAAACAAGACAGCTGAGAGTTATGGCTGAGGTACGAGGTGCCTCCACCCCACACAGACAGTTAGGCATAGGCAGGGACTGATTATTCCCATCTAATACAATAGAGGGAGAAATTTTAATCACATTTTGTTACAGTTTAATACATGGGGTGTAAGGTTGTGAATATTTTCTCTTACAATGATTCAATTTAATTATTATTCTTTATTAAAGGGGTCATGAATTTAGAAATCAGAATTCCCTTAATCTTTTGACATAAAAACGGCACTGTATACAAAAACATCCTGTAAGTTTTAGAACTCCAAACATCCCCATTAGTCCAAAAACAGCTTTTATTGAAACAAAGCTATCAGAATGACTCCGTTTCATATTTTGTCTCAGTAGGACATGATAGTGAAATACTGTCCCTACAGAAGATCAATGCCTACTTCTACATCATTGTCTCTTTAGCCCCACCCACGATTCAGACCTATAGAATGAGGTGAGTATACACAACACAGGATTACTCGAGCATTAAAATGATAGATTCCTTTAAGGCTTAAAAGGCGTAGTGCAGTGCAAAGCTGTGGAAAAACACAGTCTTCCTTGCATTGCCTTCCTTGTGATCCTAAAACCATGTCTACACTGGATGCGACCATTGCTGCATTTCAAATCCATTTTTCTCCTTCATGTCAGAAGTTCTGTGAGCGCTTGGAGTAGGTCAGAAATAGGACCTCAGAGAACATTATAAAATAAAAACAAAAATGCAGTTCATGACCCTTTTAGTGATCTAAACAAGGGGATTTCAAAGTCTCTTCTACATTTCATTTCCAACATTGTACATTTAAGAAATAAACATTATACATTTTCATGTTTCCCTTTTTTAATGGGTGAATAACCCTGGATCTACTTTGTTTCTCAGTGGAAAAACATTCATATTGTAATTTCCTTTGCATAATTTTCTTTGTTTGAAAAAAAAGGGGGAAAATGTAGATAAAGGGGTCTGGAAAGTCACTAAGTTGGCAACATTGCTCCCTGTGTTTTCACTTTCGCGATCACTGTTAGGAAGAATAAAGGATGTTTACATGAAAAATTAATTCTTTGCAAAAACCCACCCCTAGTTACTATTGGTATACATTGGTATACATACATTGACATTTATATGGGAACATCTATGTGCAATATATACTCGATATAGGATCAAATGTCACATGTGAGGCCTGGGTGATTATCATATAAAAATGCATCTAGGATGGTTAGATTGTTGGATTCCAAATCAGGAGTTGAAGCAACAAAAGTAACCTTGCAACAAGCTATTTTATAGATAGCAACTGTAATATTACTGAAATCTTATTCATAATTAATTTCTATCCATTAATTATGACATGGCATTGATCCTCACGATTCAAAAATAAGCCATAAAAATTAACAATGACCATATCTACAACATTCAACAAATCAACAGCAAGATTCAGCACAAACAAATCCTTTTTTTTGAGAAGCTTTGTTGTTTTGAGTGCCTTTTCATGCTTTTAGACTTCAGCAGACCATTCAATTCAAAGATGAGACACGAAGCGGCACTCAGACCTCCAGAAGTACCTCTGCACCTGTACATATGGAATATCTCAACCACGGCCCAAAACACCTGCCACCAGCCTCCTCCAGCAATGGGGTGAGACAGACCCTATTCCAGGGCACCTGGGGTAAAAACGAGGCCAAATCTACAGGCGTTTATAAACTGAAATTAATTGGTTGTTCCGTCCGTAATTAGCTCAAGCCACACTTATTACTAATCTGCCATTTGGAGCGCTGCCATTTTATGCCCTGGCCGTGGTCCAGTGCGTCAGCGTGGTGTTATCCATAAGCTCGGGAAAAGTCCCGTTCTGGGGAGCGGAGCCAAGCAGCAGCATAGCATCAGACGGTAACGAAGCCATCAGCGCTTATTAAAGATTAAGTCTCGCTTAGTCCCCAGTGGCTTGAGCAGACCGTTCGGTAATCATATTCATCCTAAACAGCCTAATTGCCACCATATTGCTTTTATTTATCAGTAAACAGTGATGTAAGAGGGATTAATCCACGGTTATCTCCTTCGCAGTTGTTGGTATTTTTACATATAGTGTGCATTTTCACATACACTTTTCAAGGAATTAACCTAAGAATAACTCATTTACTTCAGTAAGGTGATAACAAGAAAGTATTTTAGTATTATATTAAAATATTCTTTTTATCTGTATTGTAGCTCATTTTTACAAAAAAAAAATACTCTGATGTGTCACAGGCAAATTTCAATTTGTTTTTCTCAAATGGTATTTACGGTTGGGTTCAAAAAATACCTTTTGTATTTAATATTAATAAAAAATATTATCATTTTATCAGTTGCAAGATAATTTGATGAATAGATAGAATTGATCTGAAATAGAAAAATGTATCTGAAATAAAAGCTTTTGTAACTTTATACATTACTGGGTCAGTAGGTTTTTTCTTCTTTTTTTTGGAAGAAATGGCAGAACATTACTTTTATTCAGCAAGGATACATTAAATTGATCAAAAGTGACAGTTAAGACATTTATAATGTTAGAAAAATATAAAAACATTGTCAACAATAATACATTTTTCTTGAGCAGCAAATCAGCATATTAGAGTAATTTCTGAAGGATCATGTGACACTGAATACTGGAATAATTATGCTGAAAATTCAGCTTTGCCATCAGATGAATAAAATGCATTTTTAAATAGTGCTTATTTTCTTTTTTTCTGTATTTTGGATCAAATGAATGCAGCCTTGAGCAGAAGAGACTTCTCTTAAATACATCACACCAATCTAAAACTTTGTATGTCCTAATGCAAAGCCTGCAGGGAATGATAGTCCCAGTTATATCAACATCAAAAATCATTTTCAAGTACCTGATTGGTACACATTAGTTTTACATACTGTAATTTCATCAAGATTTCACATTTTAAAGAATTCAATTAAACGAATGCAAAGCAATCAATTTTAAGAGAGAAACTTTTTTGTTAGATCACAAATAGTATGATTAAGTACTTTTTTTTTTCTTTTTTAGCTTTTTACAACTTAATTTCACCGTAAACCAAATTGGCTTAAACAGTAACATTTTTCACTTTTCACTAAAACTAAAAACATTGAGTCAAAAACTGCATATTTACTATAAGACAGTAATATTCTCTTTGAAAGACCTTAATGATTGTTGAAATGCCTTTTTAAAATGTGTAATCTTTTCTGTTATATAAGAAAAATCACATTCATATGAAAATAAATGTAAAAAATTAATAATAAAGAAAAAAGTAGGTTTCAGAACAAATTTGACCACATTTTTTTATTAGATCAATATAACCACTTTAAAGAAATAACACAGTTGTTTCATTTTTTATTTGATCTTTTATTTTCAGTGTACGTATGTGCAATGCCAAAGTTCGGTAATATAAAAACCAACCCCCTAACCATTTCTTTAGGTACACCGCACCCTTAAAGGAGACATCAGAAAACCGATACCTCTCTCTCTCTCTCTCTCTTTGTATTCCCTAAACGTTCACCAGCACTCATGCTGCAAATGCACAAATGCATCCTTCAGCTTATGCTCCCATAATTCTCAGTGGCAGCTGTGTGATTAATGTACATAGCTATTGATTTTTTAGGTCCTTTTTTCCCTCCTCTACACTATATCCTTCTTTCTTTTCCCCTCTCTTTCTCTCTCTCTGACGTATTTTTCTGTGATGAAAGCAGGGGGTTTTAAAGCATGTGGAGCAGAATTGTACTTTTTTTTTTTTTGAAGCGATACACATACAGCTCACATCACAATTACAGCTGTAGATACACTTTATCTGGATGAAACAATGATATCACAAATTAGATTTAAAAATGATCCGCTCTTCTCGTGAGCTGGCCTTTGGTTAGTCAAACAGCAGTTATGGGCTGGTGTGATGCTTTGGAGATGACCGTGTTCTCTTCTTCAGCTGTGACCCAATTTACTTACAACATACAAAATCTGACTGAAGGACGTATAGTAGAAATGGATACACAAAATGTGTAATTTCTGTTCTGTGAGCATCACCAAATGGAATTTCAAAAATAATGTCTCCAAACAATCTCTCAAAACACCCGTCTTCATTTTTATTTTTATTTTTTCAGACAAACAGTTAGACCCATCCAAAACTCACATTATTATTTGAGCCAGAAATCAAAAAGACAGGCTGCTAATTGGCTGCCACAGTGTTTATTTCAGGATATGAGGAATATATTATTGTACAAGTAACACTGAACAAAATTAAAAACTTGTGTGCTACTCTTGAATGTATGTGATGAACATGTTACTTGGTGGCTCTTCCTCGTCTTATCAGCTCAAGGTTGTGTTCATACATCTACTGTTTCTCCTATAATGCCTTGAGGTGGCTGTGTCAGCCATGAATAGATCATTGCAGAATTACAGCATCTCTCGATTTCTTTGTGTTATGTAAGTTTTTATGATATTTATCTGCACTTGGAATAATTTGAGTAAATAGGTTTTTTAAGGTAGTCGAGAATGTAGTTACACATTAAACACCACAACAGCAATTGGCAGAACAAAGCTATTTACACAAAAGCAACATCAAAATCAGCAAATATAACTAAAATTTGGCAAATTATATTACTGCTAAAAGGGGTCATATTATACTTGTTTTACTATTTATGACTTATATAAGGTTGATTTAATAAATGATTTAAGGAGGTTATATAATGACAGTAGCTCAGGCAGGAAAAAAAAAAATATATATATATATATATATATATATATATCTTGATAATGTCAGATAACGTTGATAGAAAGGTATGTAATATGAATTAGGTTGAGTAGCTGTCAGCTGTTAAATTTAAGTACACAGTTCGATAATACCAATTTAGGTCAACCAATTACCAAGCAATGCTTCATTTTGTTCAGTCTGTGCACTTAAGCAAAACATGGTCAGGTCAAAGTGTCTGAATAATGTTTGGTCAATTTCAATTTTACTGGTAGTCCACTGTATGAAGAATTTTTTGGTATAATATGTCACAGTTTACTTTATTTTGCTACCCTCACTTACATAAATGAACTATAGTGTCCTGCACCCACTAGTAAAAAAATATGAAAAATTATATCTGGTGTCTGAATAATGTATATATATATATCATTTTTATATCAATCTACTGTCATGACTTAGAAATATGTTAAAGTAAGGTGTTGAGGGGGTTCAATCCATAAGAAACCTTTACTCCATTACTCCTACAGCAGTGAGAGAGGTTTCAGGAGAGACGTCCACACTGCATAGAACATTTGCTGTACACACAAAGAGAAGGTAGAGCAGAGAAACAGAGAAGGAGAGAGAGAGAGAGGCTTACATTTATCTTTCTCCTCTAGCTTCAGTCTGTAAGCCTGGTGCTTCACCATCTCCAACTTAATCTGCAGGCTAGAGAAAGATGAAAGGAGTGTGGGTTTGTTCTAATGAGAATGCACTATCTGCAGGCTCCCAGCAGCAGCGGCAGTCACAGACACTGTCTCTGGCCCCAGCCGCACTCACTCAAACATGGCGCTGGCTTTTCAACATGTCTGACCGCCCCTCTGCTCTTTATATATTCTATAAGCAGCGGCAGTCGCACAGAGGAGTCCATGGCATTGATATTCCCCCCTCCACTCATGCGCTTAGTATTTATACCGGCTTTACGCTTTTACAGGTCAGATTTTGATATATGAATGTAGGAACTGATCTGAAATGTATTTTTACTATGATTTTTATCTTCATATCACCAGTGTTTATTGCTACAAAGTGAAGGTTATAAACTAACCTTCATTGTTGATATAGTGCTGGTTTAAATATAAGGACTGAGCAATAGTGGAAATAATAAATTATTATTATATTAATAGTGTTTATTGAGGCACTATTATTATTGCTCATTCTTACGGCTAAGGATTTGAACATACCCACAAATCTAAGTATTAAACTTTTTTGCTATAGACATGAATAATATCTCAAATTGTGTGGCTTGTTGAGCAGAGATGTGCTATTAAGATAGAAATCATTTTACAAAATAAGTGATCAGCAGTGCTGGGTAGTAACTGATTACATGTAATCTAGAATACATAATCAGATCCCAAAAATTAAGTACTTGTAATTAGGTTAAATTACATTTTTTAAAAACTCAATCAGACTACAGTTACTTTTCTATTGATTTTGTGATTACATATTATTCATACAATAGCAATACATTATTCATAATTTATTGATTCTCCCTAATTCTTTTTCATCTTTTAAAAACACATCAATTTTTATTTGAATTATCACTCAGAGGGTTATTTAATCATCTATTACTGTATTCGGAAGGCCTTTGTCTTTCAAAACACATTCAAATGCACAAATTCACATTATTTCTTATTTACAAGTAATACAGGCATTCCCAAACTTTTTTTATTTTTATGTATGTATGTATGTACAGTATTTATTTATTTTTATCAGCCAAACATCTTTCACTTAATGAATGTACTTATTACAATAAATATTGAGATTTAAGTTAATAATTAATTAATCATTTGCATGTCACGGTTCTCTGAGGTTGGTTAATGGTCATATGACATGCAGGTAAACAAGTAAAATATTTATTTAAAATGTTTAAAATAAGATTTATTTTAGTTTTACATTTTTATTAGCTTTTCATTAAACCCCCTGCAGTTCCTTCATGAACTCCAATTTGGGAAACCTTGATGTAATGTAATGTTCAATGCTCTTCATGTTAATAACAACAATTGGAATATATTTTCTTTCTCTAGATTACCCTATTTAAATCAATATGACAAACAAGTTAGGTCAAAAGTAATTTAAAAGTAGTCCAATTATTATTATGTAATGTATTACATTACTTGTCATGTAATTTGGAATCCGTAATGCACAACAATTTGTAGGTAATCTACCCAGCACTGCGAATCAGACTTAATCAGACTTGTCCATAGACAATGACTAAAGCTATTTTAGTAAGAAACCCTCTAGCAACCACTAGGAACACCATAGTAACTACTTAGCAATGCCCTAGCAACCATCCACAATACCTTAGCAACCCAACAGCAATACATTAAACATTATGTATGCACAAGCACCACTAACTTTATTTTTAAATATATTTTAAAATAAATATCGGAAAAGTAATGTCCTACAAATTTAAGCAATATATTAAAACTCTAATTCAAACAGCATAGTTTGTGTTCAATGAATGACTGTGCTCAAAACCAGTGCATTTTGAATGCATTCCCACTGGCTAAAACACTGACACACTGGAGTACCATGGCTGAAATGATTCATTCATTATCCAGTTAGCATCTTAATCGTCAATCCACAACGGCACCTTAAAAGATTAACTCATCAACGCATTTGCAAATGCAAACTCTCAATATTTACGGCAAAGACCCATTAGAAACAGACCATTAAATAAGTAAAGTGCATGTGGCTGTGATTTCCCCTCTAACCGCGCTGGAAGGGAAAGTGAATTGAGCTTAATGGTTTGACAAATGTCAGTGAATGTCAGCCATGAGAGAGGGACACTTCTGCGGCCATGAAGTAAACCGTAATGAGAAAAGCCAAAGGCAAAGCGCTGTAAAAAATGATAGCGGGACCAAAGTTTAGCACGAATGTAACAAGCTGCGTACAGTATAGTTATTAGAGGAGCTGTCAGTTTCTGAACGATCTGAGTAACAGGGGTTAGAGTCAAAAACGCGTTTCATTCATGTGTGTAGCCCATATGACAAGACTTTAAATGGGAGGGGCTAAAATATTAGTGGGCTTGGTGATGTCATCAAAAAAGGAAACTCGTTTCTTAAAGGGATAGTTCACCTAAAAATGAAAATTCTGTCAAACCCGTAAGACCTTTGTTCATCTTAGGAACACAGATTAAGATATTTCTGATGAAATCCAAGAGCTCTCTGAACCTCAATAGACAGCAAGGGTCCTTCCACCATCAAGGCACAGAAACATAATAAAATGCATGGTCCATGTGACATCAGTGATTCAACCGTAATGTTACGAAGCTATGAAAATACTTTTTGTGCGCACAGAAAACAAAAATAACGATATTATTTAACGATTTCTTCTCTTCTGAGACAGTCCTCTGCCATCTATAATGGCAGAGGACTGTCCACGAAGACAAGAAATCACTGAAGTCATTATTTTTGTTTTCTTTGTGCGCAAAAAGTATTCTCATAGCTTCGTAACATTACGGTTGAACCACTGATGTCAAATGGACCATTTTATCGATGTCCTTACTATATTTCTGTGCCTTGATCGTGGTAGGACCCTTGCTGTCTATGGAGTGTCAGAAAGCTCTCGGATTTCATCAGAAATATCTTAATTTGTGTTCCAAAGCTGAACGAAAGTCTTACAGGTTTGCAACGACATGAGGGTTTATAATTATTAACAGAATTTTCATTTTTGGGTGAACTAACCCTTTAAGGCAGATTACTACTGCTACATTTTTTACGACTACACCTTTCCATTTTTTTTTTCACGGTAAAAGAGGGAATGTGTATAATGAAAGTAAATAGGCTTAATTTTAATTTCATGTTGACTTCAATTCTATGTTTCATCCAAGTGGCTGATTGCATCCCTTCAGTCACTAAAACAAGATCAAATGGGTGAACCAACGGATAAAAGGTCTGCATGCAGACAAAATGACAAAAGAAATATGGCCACCATCAATATTCAGTAGTCAAATCCCTGAAATACATACAAAAACAGCCTGCAAGGTGCATTAGGACCTGTTCCGTGCTCTGGACACTCAAAGAGGAAGATACACTCACAAACGCACACACATGGGCCCTTTCACCTGCACAGCCTTTCATCTCTTTATTAGAGCTGTCAATTGTTTATCAAAAGCCGGGAGGGGACGGATCCACAGCCATGAATTTGAAAGCGCACACAGAAAGGTCCGTTTTAAAATGCATGACAGGTTAATGGTAAGTTAGAGTATCATTAGGCCCCGTTCATTCACATTTAAAACAGGCCCTCGCTTCAAATGACTAGGGAGCAGTCTTTATTTTGAGAGGTAATTCATATTGTAATTATATTTTCAATCACAGTTCATTAATTAAGACAAGTCCCACTCTGTAATCATGCATTTCATCTTCTCTGTGATTTGCAGGACAATCTCCAGCGTTAGCCGGAATTATAGGGCCGGAATAGCTCGCGCGTCCACTCCAAACACTGATTTATGCTAAGCAGACAAGGGAAAAGAGATCGAATGCTTCATGCTAACAGCACAATCGTTCTGCTCTGATGTACAGTATTTTACGTGGCAATCATGATTTACAATTTCAAAGGAGAAAATTACTACAAAGGGATTCAGAAAGCAAAATTTGCAAAACTATGATTCATTCTGGTTCTTTAAAATTTATTTTTAATTTGAATGCATTTGGCAATTGATTTTACACTTTTATCCTTGTCCTAGACCAGATTTTCAACACTAAAATATGAAAATGCATCATAAAAATATGAGTCACATTTTTAAACTACTTTCATTAGTTTACATTAGAAATACAGCCAACAATTTTGCAACAATTTTTTTTAAAAGTGACAGTATACTTGAGGAAATTTATGAGACATGATGTGTGAAGAAAAATAATAATGTTAATATTTGTATTAGCCCCCGTATGATAGACATTGTTTGAGGTTGAGAATTTTTTGAAGAAACACATCCAGTTACATCTGGGATTTAACATTAAAAAAGCTGCTAGGACAAGAAAACAAAATGTCTCACACTGCAATTTTGGAGCAATGGGGTGACCAGTAATACAGCCTATTTTTCTTCCATGTTATGATTTCCATGTGAAAGGAAAAAAAAAAACGTAGGTTGGAATTGATTGTACCCTCAAAGAACATTAGCTTTTTAGACCAGAAAAATGGCAGACCTCTAATTGTTTGCAAATGCAGTGTGAAAGGCTGCTTCTTCTTAAAACATGACCAGCGTTTAGTTTTGAGGTGGCCTTTTGGGACGTGGAGGCAGAAGGTCAAGTTCAGACCCAAGAGTAATCTTGACATCCCAAATCTATCATTACTGGCATTCAATTAATATTGGCAAGATTTTAGAAAGGTTTCTATACCTACAGCTATAGCCTAATAACTATACTGGTTAACAACCACTTCAAGCAAATGCCTTTGAATTCACAACCTGCATTTGATGCACCAACACAACGGTATCCCAGAGATTCCAGCTGAATTGATTGTGTGCTGACTGTACATTTGTTTGCTGTTGGTATTTTATGAAATACATGTGGTAATTTTGGAACATGTATTTGAACAACTAATCTAATCCCCAAAGAGCCGATCTTCATGCTGATCACACCACCAACAACAATTATTTGCAAAATCTGGTTGATTTATAAAAGAATGAAGCGCAGGCTCATGCCAGCATAAAAATCTCAAAGCCCACTTCTCTGCAAGAGTAAACAATTCTTCAGCTTCACATGCCAGAGAGCTTTCAGCCACACGTCTGAGGTCCTTCATCATTAAATATTTAGTGAGGGATGAGCATTGGATAGGTCTAATGCTTCTGACATTTTGCACACTGGTTGATATTGGCATGTGCTGCGACTGCATCAGATAAAATTTATCTTTATAAATGAAAATGACACTGACCATGTAATTGCAGAACCATTAATAAAGGTATGAGGAATATCATGCATAGTATTCCATATTTCACCAACCACACTGGCCAATTACTATCAGAGTGTTACCATGGAAATGTCGTCAGCTAGTCATAAGTGGTGATGTACATTGATTGGTGAGAGAATGGATTTTTCAAAGCTCAATAAAAGCTCTGGTACAAGACGTTTACCGTCTGTCACGTCCAGATTCTTTGCCAGGCATATCTTTGAATCTAAGGACTTCAAATAACTAGTGAATGTACAGTGCTTGATAAACTTTACAGTAGCTTTTGCATGTCTATAGCCACAAACCACACTTGAACTTTCCCTAAATTCTTCCATTCAGAGGGTACTAGTCAATCAAAGAGTTGAAACAAACATATACCATAAAGTAAAGCACTCAACTGTTCCAAACAGCTGAGGCAGATCAACAGTAACATGCTAAGCAACCCATTTTGTTTCAGCAAGACACAAATTTAATGCTAGAGAGTGAACGGCAGTTCCGAGGAATTTAAAAAAAAAGGCAAAAGAAGGCTTTCGTAATTCTTGTTACAATCTCGCAAGTTTATCAAAAGCAATGTGAGAGATTAGCCCTACCTGAGACAAGTGAGACTGTGTCTTTCTCCCATGATACAACACTGACGTACTCCTCTACTGAGGCCGGGATAATGCACTTGAAGACCGCCGTATTCCCTCGCATGACTCTCTGATCAGCCACCCGCACTGTGTATGGCTCCCGGAATACTGCGGACAAGAGAAAAGAGGTGTTTCATTCTTACAAGTTCACAATACTAACTGAAAGTGTCACTTCTAAGAATGTATACTTAGCTAGATAGATAGATAGATAGATAGATAGATAGATAGATTCTAATATATTAATATATATACTAATACTGTATAATATATTAGTAAATACATAATATAAAAAATAAAATAAAATAAAATTTATTGTACATATTTGTGCTATTAATATATATATATTTTAAATCAGATGACTTGCCGGTTGCTTCAGGTGACTTAAAAGTAAAAAAAAAAAAAAAAAGATATCTTAAGAAAGAGAGAGAATACACCCAAATGGCCCACAAAAAATGACCCAAATTCCAGCATTGTCTTCTCCACACATGACTGACCTAACAAAAAAATTCATTAATATTTCAGTGTTTTTCATCTGTCTATCTCAGAGCACAACTATGAGCACTTTTAATATATAATGCTGAGCTGTAGGTAATTTGAAAAACTCAAAGGTTAGTTTATATGTTAAAAACTAGATTATTTCTTGGTTTTTGTTGTTTTTGTGTGTGTGTGTGTGTGTGTGTGTGTGTGTGTGTGTACCTGTGCCTGTGTGCCTACATTACAGGGACCAAATACAATATCCCCACAAGGATAGTAATACCAGGAATTTTTGGTCCCCATGAAGAAAACAGTTTATAAATCATACAGAATGAAGTGTTTTGAAAATCTAAAAAAAGGTTTTCTGTGATGTGCATGTTTAGGGGTAGGGTGAGGATAAGGGGATAGAAAATACAGTTTGTACAGCATAAAAATCATTACGCCTATGGAATGTCCCCATAAATCATGGAAACCAGTGTGTGTGTGTGTTTCCTTTTTTTTGGGGGGGGGGGCTGTATAAGAGTTAAATTAATCATAATAATTATGCTATAATAATTAAAGAACAAAATTTTTTTGTGTATTCCTCACAATAGGTTGCATGTTTTTTTGTTTTATTTTTGTTCTGTTGAGCTGACTGACCGGCCTTGATGTGTAGATCTTGACTCCTGATCTTTCCTGATGGGTTTTCCGCTGTGCAGTAGTATGTATTGTCATTGATTAGGTTACTAAAGCTGGATGGCAGGAAGCCGTAGATCTGCAGCGTGCCATTGGGGTGCACATGGCGGATGCCTGGGACATCGTAGATCTCCTCCCCGGTGGCGAGGTACCAGCGCAGCGTGGCGGGGGGCACGGCCGCGGCAGGACACGGCACCAGTGCCCCTGTGGTGCTGGAGAACACTACCTCTTGCAGAGATGCATTGACAAAATATAAGCTGGAACGTAGATCTTCACCGAAAACTGGAAAGGAAAAGACAAGGACAAGAGTGTGCAAGTGAGTACATTAATATGGACAAAGAAGCATTAATGAGACACATTAATGTTGGATGTAAAAGTAAAATGTCTTTTTTTTTCGATGTTATAATTTTCTGTTACAGCTTAATATGGAGATACAACTATAAGTAAGTTGAGTTAAAATAAACTGTGATCTACTTTACATTAAAATAGTTTGAAGTTATTTTGATAGATAACTGTTTGATTATTTGAATTATTCTGATATATATAAAATACTTTTTTAAATGACAAAACATCAAATTGGCATCTTAATATTTTTGTAATATCGCAGTAAATAAACATGAGCACAAATGCTAACAGTACATATACAAGTATACAGAGAGTATTAAAGATCAGCACTAAGATACAGAAGAGAAAATGTGGCATTGCATCATGAAGCTAATCCAAACCAAAGAAAAGTTCAAGTTGAATGACTTCCAGCTAATTGCTAAATTTCTCTTGTGTCTTGATGAAAATCTCTTCAACGCTGTGCCACAGGCCCTATCTGAGCACCAATCTCCGTTTGGCAGTAAATGGCTCACCAGTGACAGCTGGCAGTGTTTTCCCTCGGGACGAAACATTTTAGCACTTCATAAATTTCTAACAAGGTTTCAAATTGCAGCAGTTTCAACCTTTTCTGAGGATCAGCGGGTTTCACTCACAAAGCAGAAGGTACACACAGAAGACGGCGTGTATTCATAAACACATGTGCGCCCACATGCTCAGATATAACACTCCAGTTGTTGGCACGCTTGATGAGCAAACACAGACAAGCAAACAAACGAAACCCGCGAACAAGCGCCCGTAATGGTGATAATCTTTACTGTGGCAATCTGAGGCATATGGTACCATTCATCAAGTGGCACGCTGAAGCAACCATCTGTTAAAATATCTTGTTTTGCCAGCGAGAGGCTTGGCGGAGCGTTTGTTCCGATATTAAAGAGTGTGAAAACATTCTGGCCTTTATGCAATAAGAATTTGCTCGCTCACTCTTTTGTAAACCAAAGCAATCATTGTTGATCTTCATTCCAAGAGGATTGATAAAGACTTTTTGCTACCTAACTCAAGTGATTCAACACATTCTGCACTAATCATCTGGCACTTGATGAATTCATGAGGGTATGTTGGTTAATAGACAAGCGTTCTGTAAGTGTGGCTTCTCATAATGAAATAAAGACCTGCTGATGTAAAAGAAATTTAAATTCCATGCGTGTCCACTACAAATGAATAAATCCTAATTAAGATATTCAGATTGCAGAGAGTAAACCATGTTTCTTCCACTTGGACACCAGCAGAAAAACATTGTCAGTCAAGTCATGATGCTCTTTTTGAGCATGTCTATTATTCTTAGCTACTTAATTATGGAGGAAAAAGTCTCATTAAAAAAATCTAAGTACTTAACTGCTTAATAATATTCAAAAAATAATAAAAAATGATTAAATAAATGAATAAATAAATAAAAACATGCCAGTAAAATCAAAGTCATGTGGTGCAACTAACATACAGGTATATTCAAAAATACAAAATAAATAAAAACAACAAAAAATAACAAACTTAAAAGCAAAACCCTCATAACTGAAGGTGAAAGTTAGTAAGTCAAAAAAAATTATTTTTTTAACTGACAAGGCTAGGCTAATTTATAAATATATTATAAATATAAAAATAAAAATAAAAATTACAAACACAGTTGCAAGCAGCAACGACGGGCCCAAGCCCCAGTGCCACCCCAGTGGCTCCAGGAAAACGAAAATGCTTATTTAACCCTCTGGCACTCTGGTTTTTAGGGTTAAAGCAACTGAAACATTATTGTAATTCATGAGATCTCATGTTTGATGGATGTGCTTGTTCTGAAAAGGTAGCCTTCTTAAAGGTTTGGTGTTTATTTTTCTTGACAAATTAAGCAGGCAAAATTAAGTCCAAAAGCAGAATTCTGATCAAATCCTTCTTGAAAGGGCCCCACATTTGAACAAGAAAACAGCACTTTAATACTCAGCAAACCGGAGGAAAAATTCATAATTGTCATAATTTTTCATGAAATGAACCATAAAGACGAAAAAGTGACACTGTTTAATAATGTATTGTGTGCATTCATAATTAACCAAGGTTTTTCTCTCTTTGGGTACAGCTTTGGAAGAAAAACCGCACTCTATTCAATATTAAACTGCTCCTCTCATCTGAAGGTCTGTACATCAAATACATCTACTCTTCCTTTTCTTTGGGCTGGGAGAGTGATTGGGATGGCAGTTGACTCTAATGCACTGGCCTTGCTTTGCCTGTAGGCCTTTAATGTCGTGTCACCTGAGGCGTGGGCTGCACCTGATGGAAAGTGGCTAACACCAAGCCAAGGTGACTTTAGTAGGGCATTTCAGAAACACACACACACAATTTTCATGATTTTTTTTTTTACCCTCATAATATTGGGAGGGCACATGTGAGTACTCAAATTGAGATGCTCAAATATATTGATTTAATTTCACATGCAAGGTTTACAGACTGGTTTGAAAGTACTATTTGATGTTTCATTCAGCATTTCTCCATTATAAAATAAGACAGCATCAAAAGCTAAAACCCAACAGAGTTGAGTATACCTCACATAAAAATAAAATGTACAGGTCACATTCCACCTGAAAATCATAAAAGAAATGCAGAACAATTAATATTCACATGACATATAAATGCTTACAATTAGTTTGTGAATTAGTGGTGTTGATTTTAGAATAGCTATTGCTGAATATTACCTTGTTATGCCAGAAGATGCCAACAACTGACTATCATTAGGAGCGAGTCATTGAATTATTCACTCAACTAAACCACTGATTAATTAAAAAAAAACACACAACAAGGCTGTGTTGACATGAAACAACAGCACTTTTGCTAGTGTACCATTTTACATTAAAGTATTTATTAATTTGATTGTTTGTTTGTTTATCTATATATTTTTGCATTATAGCAATCAGAATATTGGGGATTTCCTTAATTACAGTTTTGGGAAATTAGCTCAGTTTTAGATTCCGTTCTGTGCTTCATAAGCATATTGTTACAGGGACAAAGTAGAAATGGGAATTAAAGAATCTAAGAGATTTTATTTTTATTTTTATTTTTTTTTTGCCATACTGACAGCATGCTAAAGAGTGCTGGCTTTGAGAAGCACCAGGAGATGAGCTTTATGCCAGAGGCAAAGACTGCCAGTCAGAATCTAGAGGCCTCAAAGAAAATATCCACTCCATGTTTAAACCCAAATTCACTGAAAGTGTCAAATCTACTAAAATTTGTGAATGGAAATGTCCACACTCACAATTTTCCACTTTGGCCTCCAGGCCTGCAATATTTAAATTTAAAGTAATATTAATGTAATGCTAATAGTTTTTAGAAATCACAAAGCTAAAAAGGGTTATGGATAGTGTACAATTTTGTGATAAGGTGAATTGAGAAAAATCACTGACCATAAATATTTCTAAGAAAAAAATCTTTTTATCATAGAACAGTATTTGTTACAAAACATGCATTCATTGTATAGATGGTGGCCACGTCAGAATCATCATCATGTTTTAGCTTTCCAGGTCGCAATCACACTGTCAGCTTTTTTATTTTAATATTAAAAATCAAGCACAAACTATGCAAAAAGCAACAGTCCTTCCGACACACTCATTGTCCAAATTTCAAATTCATTTTCATTTACTCCTTCAAGTAGACTATATCAGTGGCAGTTCTATTCTCCATCTGCACCCATCACCAAAATGCAAAATTCATGTATTATTCCTAATATTTCAATTTTGGTGGTTTGATTTGATGAACACTCGTCACATAACTCAGCAAATAGATTTTAAAACATATGTAGCATTGGAAAATCTGATTCATTCTAAATGGACTTCTCTCATAACATTCGAAACGTTTGGTTCATTCTAATGAATCGGTTTGTCCTAAAGCAGCCCTTGCTCCTTAGAGTTGAAAAGTCTGATTCTTTCCAGAGAACAAATGCTCTCTCTCTCTCTCTCTCTCTCTCTCTCTCTCTCTCTCTCTGTCTCATATGTACAGTAGCATTAGAAAGCCATTAGTGAATCAGTACATCCTAGATGACCCTAGATGACCATAGTTGTTTTTGTGCCATAAAACTGCACAAGTTATAAATTGTCATTGGATAGATTAGATCTGAAATGATATTGCCTTGTTGATGCATCTAACATATTTAGCTACTTCTTAGTAGCTTGTGGTAAAACTATCTACAACAAATAGCTGTTCTATAGTTCAACTACTTTTAATTATGAATAGCTTAGCTTGGCAAACACTGCATTAGCTAGGATCAGAAAAGTATTACAATTTGATATGAATCATGCGTTATGTGGTAGATCCTAAAAAGCTACTGGCAAACTTGAGATGCAATATAAATTACTAAATCATAAAAAAATACGTAAGATGAAAAGAAAAGAGCAATTTCATTCATTCATTCATTTAAAGAACATAACAGCCAGAACACTAGTCACTGACTCAAATTTAGGGTGACTAGTCAATCACACACAACAGCATTTATCATCTTCAACTGTCTAATCAGCCATACCAAACCGTTTTCGGCACCACTGATGCATTTGATCTGAGCAAAGGTGCGATCAATGCTGATGAGGCAAACACTAACACCACAAATAAACGAACAAATCAATGCCTGTCGAGTACCATTCGAACATGCCAATAAGAAAGTTTTGTGATTTTGATTATTTACTAACTAGTTTCCATCAAACGCCTATTCAAAAATCAAAATTTGTCACATATTAGGCTCAGTGGACACTACAAGACAATAGCCTTTCACCCTGTGTGAATGTGAATGTGAATAGTTTGGTGTTGTCAGTGCTTTTTTATGCAACTAATCACACACAAAGTAGGTCAATTATAAGACCTATTTTTTTTCCACACTGCAATACCTCAAACAGCATGTTCCATGTCCAGCGACCATACGACGCTCCACATGCATGCTCTGTTTAAAACTTCACAGATTTTGTCGTTTCTTTCTGAGCCAATGTTGAGCTGCTGGTTTTGCCAGGTCTGTGTGTCCTGTCAGTGCTGAGCAGGATCATGGGATATCTGCTTCACAATGACAGGCTCTGTCAGGGGCCTGGGGTAATTAAGGCTGCACTCAGCACACCGCCTGGGGGGCTTTGGGTTTTTGGGGCAGAAGGGGGAGATGGGACGAGACAAGGTGCCGAAGGGAGCGGCTAGGGACGGGCGACGTGGACCCAGGACAAGGTAGGGGCGAGCAGGACAGGGTTTTTGCCACTGTGAGTATGCACTTCTCTCCTACAACCCCCACAGGCTTTAGCACTCGCAGCACTTGCCAAATGACTGTCTCCCAATTTGCTTTCATGAATATTAAGCAGGACATGACAGACGAGAAAAGGCCTGGCGTATGCTCGCCTGTGATATGTGCAGACAGATCAGCTCTCTGATGTCGGCGAAGGGTAAAGCACGCCGAGTGTGGCCCTGCGGTGCGCCTCTGATTCCCGTTGTCATGTTTTAAACGAGTGAACGTGAGCGGCTCGTTAAGAGCCGACTTGGCAGCAGGCTGAGATCGGAAAACGAAAGCGCTGTTGACTTTAATGTCTGAATTTGCCCAGCTGATGGCACGAACAAGGCTGTTAGTCGGGCAATTTCAATCTAAGCACTTCCATATTCAAAAACCGCTAAATCTATTAAGGCAAGTCACTTAGCCAAGTAAAGCAAGATAATATTTATCAATGATAGTGTTAGGTAGGTTCTCTGGAGCTGCAGCTGAAGGCTACTGGCTGGCATCATTTAATTCCATAAGTAATTAATAGTTATCAAATTCATTTAACCCAATCCATTTCTAGCCATTCTTAGTGCATGCACAGAAGACAAACACAACCGCTTTAATACCTTTGAATTAATTCTAATAAGCACTATATATCAAGACGCTAAAACAATGAGCTATGACCACATTTCAACATTTTAGATGTTACAACTTGTCTCAAGGCGTGTTCGGATGGATTTAACTGATCAGCGAGATTTGATGCTTGTATTCAGGAGAGGAGCTGAAAACGAGACGTGAAGCCGGACACTTCCTGTATTGAAAATTGCACGGTGTTTGCATACTTTATAACAGATTAGATGTGATATTTGGCAAAGAAAACCACAGATGTTTTCATTTAGCAACAGTTTTCATTCAATACTTTATGTACTGCACCAGTGTATACAAGAATAAACTTCAGCCTAAATGCCAATAAAGCAGGTTCTATATTTTTTATCAGCTGTATTTTCATGACACAATACAGCATTACATAACATTACAAGAGAAGTTTCTACTGTTATGAATTATAGATTTGAGAGCATTAGCGGAATTGAATAAACACAATACACACGTCATCATTGTCTCCAGTGAATCCAGACAATGATCAAACAGTGTGTCGTCATCAGAGCTCTTTGATGGCATACATCACAGAAACGTGACGTCGGTGCCATCTCATTTTAAAATCATCTTTAGTGACCAGCTGAGCTTCGAAGAACACACTGTAATGACAGGTTGTAATGATACCCAGGTTTGCACTGCAAAACATCAGGAAAATCAGGTCCTTCCTTCTTAACTGAGCATGCTGCATACCTCCTTGTCCAGGAATGCAGTGTCATTTATAGTTGGGCAATTGCAATGTTCTTTTGGCCATCAAACCTCTATGAGCTATACAGAACATAGCAGCATAATTGGTCTATAATGAGCCGAAGACAGCCCACGTTACACCTCTCTTCACTGGCTACCGGTTGCAGCTCCCATCAAGTTCAAAACGTTGATGCTTACAGAACAGCCACGGGCCCTCTTACCTCCACTAACTCTACATCCAGGAGTCTGCGGTCAATCAGTGAGCAGCACCTCATGGTCCCATTACAAAAAGACAAATCACTTTTCCAAACATTCACGTTCACTGTTCCTCGATGGTGGAATGATCTTCTGAACCCTACCTGGACAGCAAAATCTGCTATAATATTCAAGAAATGGCTAAAAACTAATCTTTTCCATGGGCACTTCACTGTGTCAAAAAATTCCTTCTGTGCTTTTACCATTTCTCTCTGTAAGAAAATTTGCATTAGTACTTCTCATGTTATTGCCTGCTTAGGATGAATTGCTTTTTGTTGCATTTGTCATTTATAAGTCAGCGGATAAAAGCGCCTGCTAAATGAATACATAAATGTAGATATAAATCTGTGCATTAGGCCTAATGCTGTAAATTCAGCCTAAAGAGGAGTTTACATTAAAGTCAGCATGTTTTCTAAATGCGTGTTATAGATCTTATTGAGAACAATTAATTTGTGCATATGTTTCTCTGTTTCCTTTTTGTTTTTAATTTGACCATGTAATGTTTTAATCAAAATGACAGACTTCTCTGCCTCTGCAAGCGCATCTGGCTCCACTTTTGAGTGCAACACCCACATCTCAAAAACAAATCAACAACCTTTGCATGGAACCACGTCCCCATACTATTATTTTCTTTTCTGATAATCAGTTAGACACAAATGTACATCACAATACAATTACGATAAAGATTTGTCGCTATTTCCACTGCAACGTGACTTGGATTAGCAGCATTATAGACGACAACTAGGTGCTAATTGCAATGTCTACACACATTTCAGCAAATTTCTTTGGTGTTTTCTGTAAAACCGTTTTTGAACACTGCCACATTATTTAAATTCATTTGCTTAAAAAAAAAATCTATTGCTGTGGTGTAATCTGTGGTAAAACACAGTCAGAAGTAAGGAATTCTTGGTCAGCTGCAATGAGGACCAGGACTTTTGTTAGTCATAAATCCAACTCAGTCTTACAAGAAAACATAATTATTTTATAAAGTTGCAATTACGTACAAAGTAGAAAAACATATTATTTATAATAATTAATTATTATTTAACATAATGAGCATAAACCTAAACCTAACTCTTAGTGGGGCATAAGCAGATCGTATGAAAGTGCATAAATGAGATTGCATGTGTTTATGAATTAGCCAACTATCTGACAAAACAAAAGAGTCACAAATTGTCATTAGACTGTGTTGCATTATAAGGCTATGCAAAACAGAGTAAAAAAAAAACAAACACCGTTTAATAAATAAATACATTGTAGTCATTTTAATCTAATTCATGGCCAAACCAACTTACAAAAATGTACTGAGGCAAATACCATGTATAGTGATAATGGTAGTACAGTCAAACCAAAAATTATTCAGACACCAGATATGATTTTTGATATTCTACTTGTTGGTGCAGGACACTATAGTTTATTTATGTAAGTGAGGATTGCAAAATAAAGTAAACTGTGACATATTATACCCAAAAATTCTTAAATTATAAAAATTTGGGACCAAAAATTATTCAGACACTTTGACCTGACCATTGTTTTTGACCTGTTTTTACTTTAATTGCTAAAGCGACCTTTTTACACCACAGACTGAACAAAATTGAAGCATTGCTTGGTAATTGGTTGACCTAAATTGGTATTATCTAATTGTGTACTTAAATTTAACAGCTGACAGCTATTCAACCTAATTCATATTACATACCTTTCTATCAACGTTATCTGACATTATCAAGATGAATTTGTTCTTGTGATGAGTTCTTGTCATATTTTATTACCATTTTCTAAACTATAACAAATAAACTGTGATAATGTGAGAAATGTTGAAGGTGTCTGAATAAATTTCAGTTTAACTGTATACACGGTACATGTCCAAAAAGCCATAGTATGTCAGAAAAAAACATGGTATTGTCATGGTATCATGAGCTTTACCTTGTTACTTTCTCTTACTTTTCTGTACCAATGATTAATTGAATTATCTGAATGGTAGTTGTACTGTATCTGGGTAATGTTAGCTGATTAGCTTGATTTTTAGCTCTATCTGCCTCTCGATTTTAAGTAAAGTCTTATGAAAATGTGTCTAATCAATAAAATCTGACTTCTAATCTTGGCGCTTCCTAAATAAGAGTCTGTTATTGGACAGCGGCAGAGGGAATAAAAATTAGGGGATACAAAAGCTCTTCAGTGGGAAGTCAAAACTCCTCTGTCAACATACAGAGAAGCCTCTATCTAACGGCTCAAAGGAAAGTCTATGAGACCGGTGTCCAGAGAGGCCGTCCTGCCTTGACGGTTCATAATGATGTAGAGCATCTTTACAAACAAGCATCCTGCCTTCATTAGAGCCAGAGAGAGGTTCAACAAGAACCCTCATTGTGGTCTCCGGATAGTGGCTTTTTTTCCCTCTTTGGCACGTAAAACTGTTCTGGGTTCAGTAAAAGACTTCCTCTGTGTTGTCTTTCTCATGGTGCAGGTGTCTGTTTCAATAGCATCTGTACACATCCGTCTATTTGAGCTTGCAAAGGCTAATGCCCAGCTCGGTTAGCTGTGTGCGCTTGCGGCACAACGATGCCAAACATCACAGTCCACATCTCAGTACACCTGGTCATTACTGAGGTCCAATGTAAGACAATATTTCATTATCTCTACAAATAATATGCTATATAGGGATTAATGACACCTTTGTAAATAAATTAGCATCTTTGCTAAAATGCTAATTTGCTGACAAAGATTTGTTGAAAAGATCTGAGCCCGTATTCACAAAACATCTTAAGGCTAAAAGTAGCTCATAACTCGCTGATTTAGGAGAAAATCTTAAAAATAATGGGCGTGTCAGTCCTAAATTTAGGACTCCTCTAAGAGCATTTCACAAAGCGTTTTAGCACTAAAACTAGCTCCTAAATCTGTGAAACGTCAGTGAAGAGAACTCCTAAGTCACTAAGACCAAATCACAACTATCCTAAAATGGCTGTTGCCGGCAATCTGCCTCGGAACGTAAACATTTTAGAAACATTCGACGATAATGAGCTTTTAAAAATGTATCACCTATGGTTTTGGAGGTTATCCCAACTCCAAATGTTCCTTTGATTATATCCTTGTTTTCATTAACCAGTTGGGCAAGAAGTAACAGCTGTTCTTGCGTCCAGTTTGGTTTTCTTTTACGTTTGCTCAGCCATGATTATTCTACTCTGTTAATTAAAAGGCTGTGTATATGCATATCCACTAATTGTTTACGAGAAGCACACATGTAAGAGGCTAACAATTAGCTGAACATATATGTGACACTGGACCACAAAACCAGTCTTAAGTGTCAATTTTTCAAAATTGAGATTTATACATCATCTGAAAGCTGAATAAATAAAGCTTTCCATTGATGTATGGTTTGTTAGGATCGGACAATATTTGGCCGAGATACAACTATTTGAATATCTGGAATCTGAGGGTGCATAAAAATCAAAATATTGAGAAAATGGCCTTTAAAGTTGTCCAAATGAAGTTCTTAGCAATGCATATTACTAATCAAAAATGAAGTTTTGATACATTTATGGTAAGAAATTTATCCTAATGATTTTTGGTATGAAAGAAAAATCTATAATTTTGACCCATACAGTGTATTTTTGGCTATTGCTACAAATATACCCCAGCGACTTAAGACTGGTTTTGTGGTCCAGGGTCACATATGAACAAATAAAAACTTTATTTGAATATGGCAACATTTTTATTTTTAAACCTTTATTTGAATATGGCAACATAATATCGCACTGACATTATCCATAGCAACGAGGTCAACCCCACCCTTACACTTAGCTTAATACTTCCCTCTATTCCTTAATAAAAGTTTGCTTCCGCAGCTTTGTGAATAGGTTTTAAGAGGAAACTCTTAGCTAAGAACATTTACTGCTCTTTAGGAGAACTCTTAGCGGTAAGATGTTGATCTTTTGTGAAGACGGGCCCTGGATTCTGCACCAGATCCAGTTTGACTCAAATTCAAGTATACCATGTGAAAGCAGTATGCAATATGTAGCACTAAATGTTTCAAACTGTATTGTGCTACATTGTTTTCATATGCCTTAATAAATTGCATGTTTAATATTCCAAGTAGTGTTCTGTTATCGTGTCGTAAATAAAAATTAAGAAAATGATTTTTTTAATGACTTTTACTGTAAGAACACCTTAAAACTTATCAGTCCAATCAAATAATAAGTTAATAAAATTCTGTTTAAAAATGGTTAATATTACTTACAATTAATTTGTCACACTTTAATTGTAAGTTCAAGCTAAGAACATTGCATTGTGGAGTACAGTACAATACAGCATGGTCTGTTGCATATTTCACATTGTAGCAAATGCAGTATGTCATTACTCTGCACAGTTAACATACCACCTACAGCAGAAAAGGTATGGTAGTAGTGTGGTATTTTGAATATAGCCAATATGTTGCAGCAACCATTAATGACTTAAAAGTGACTAGGGTAATTGATACATATAGCAAGAGATCATAGTGGAAATGTGAACCTTGTAACATCAGCTTGCTTTGCAACGTAAATTTGCAACTAATCACTTCACTGATGAAAATTGGCTTTAACACAGAAAACATCTTGTTTAAATGCTTTGATTTCATCAGAGCCATGGTATAGCATGAATCAAGTTATCGCTATTATTAGTATTAGGCTTTTTACTATTAAGAAATGAATAAGAAATAAAGGGTAACGCTTTACAGCAAGGTTCCGTTTGTTAACATTAACATAAAAAATACTTATAAAGCATTTATTAATCTTAGTTAATTGTTGATTCCAACATTTACTAATACATTATTAAAATGAAAAGTTAATGTTAGTTAATGGACCTGAGCTAACATAGATTAACAATGAACAGTTGTATTTTTATGAACTAAGGTTAACAAAGATTAAACAACACTGTAACAAATGTATTGCTCATTTTTAGTTAATGATACTTAATGCATTTAATATAGTTAACTATAATTATTGTAAAGTGTTTTTTTTTTCAGAATTAAGCACAATTTCCCACACATTTACATAATCATTAAATAAATAAAATAAATAAATGACTTATTACTGTATTGCAAAGGAACATTATAGTCTCATATGATGCAGCAATGCCCAATAACAATTGGATTTTAATAAAAAAAAAAAATAATTAAATCAACCTAAACCTAAAATTAAATCATATACAATCATATTATCAATTTATTACAATACTATTAAAATCGTCATACATACAGTATATATATATATATATATATATATATATATATATATATACACATACATACATACATACACACAAAATAATATTTCTTTCTTTTCTTTCCCTTTTCATTTTAAGGTAATATAGAACCTGGCCTTTTTTTTTTAACAGTTTTATCTAAATGGATTTTATCTGTTTTAGTATCAGAGTGGTGCATGTCCATCTGTAGGATACAGCACTGTAGTGCTTTCTGAAAGGAAGGACACAGTGCACCCCTCCCCAGCCCTCTTCTCTGCAGAGTGTTTCTCTTCCCATTTCAGGTTGTCACGTTTCTATTTTTATTTTTTCTTCTTCATGTGTGCTAGCAAGGTGACAGGAGACCGCTGCTCCACACAACCAGCCAGCCAGCCAGCCAACCGAGCAGACACAAATATATTCAGAGCATTTAGTACCCTGGATTAATCGAATTATAATTTAATCATCTGATCAAACAGCAATTAGCATAATCACTTGTGGGGAACAGCTGATAGAGGAGAGAGAGCAACACATAATAAACCTCAGGCAACTGCCGCTCTAATGAGACATTTAACTGCTAAAACACACATCAAAAAGCAACATCTTCATGCTTTCTGGAGCTGAGACAGCTGTTCCGAACTGAAGGACAGTAATGTGTTTTAAATGCAGTGATTTAACAGGGAAATTATTCTGAAAGGTGCATTCAATTATTTAAAAAAACAATAAATAATGTCTATCCATTGTGCAAGCTAAGAAAAAATAATTATGTGACATAAAAAAGGTATAATAACAATATGCAAAAATTAATGGTAGCGTACTTACCAGAAAACTGTTATCAAATCAATGAATTAAAATTATTAAAAAACTGAAAGCTTTTTACACTGTTTCAAAGAGATGCCATATAATTTATTATCATTTTCCAGCTGTAACACAAACTATAGTAATTATTTTTGTCAGAAACTATTGTTACAATGGTAAAATCTTGGGACAAGGACATGTGGAAATCATATCAAGACCTGGTCTTGCCTTGCTAATACTGATAAGGTTGATATGGCTGCTGGCATTTTTGTAGTGCAGTGATGAAGATCTCAAGATCTCTAAAGAGAATGCAATATAAATAATGTTGGAATGAATAAGAACAAGACAGTTCCATGGCTGGGTCAAATGCATGTACACATCCTATATATCAAATGCACATGTGCACACATACATAGCACATACAACGAATAGCAGACATCTGGCAAAAGTGACAGTGCTCTGAAAGGGGGCAGCTAAAAATACCAACCACCAACTTGGTCTTACATCTTACAGTCTATGCCATGTTTAAAAATATATCACAATGTTGAGAAAGCAAGCTCTGGTCATTTGTCACCCTGTCACTTTCTCCCACCTAGGTCAGAGATACCTCAGCCTACATACCTCTCTCTGGGTCTCATTTGAAAAATAACAAGACGGGGTGCAGAGAAAGCACATGAATAGAGAGATGCATACTGGAGATAAAAGTCATGTGATGATATTTTACAGATGGCATTGATGACAGAGCGATCCATTTGGTTGATGGATATTAAAAAGGCCTTAAAAAAGGAGGATTTTATTATTATTATTATGATTATTATTATTATTACATAATCCTTGTCCATTAGAAAAATGAATCAGCTATGTTTTGTTACAAAAAAAAAAAAAATGAAATACAACCTTATGCGATATAACCCTTATAATTGTATTACTTATATTGCATTTGTTAAATATAATAATAATTTATGATTTTAATAGTGTTTTGAGAGTGTAAGCTAAAATATGTGTTGATAAAAACAGAAAATGTAGATTGAAAATAGATAACTATTTAAAATGCAATTAATCAATTCTAAAGAAATCATTGTTATATTTTCAGGTGAAAAACTTGCATTTTGCAGCAACCTGTAAATGTACAAAATAATAAATAAAATTTAAATAACAGTTATAATAATAAACTTTACGGTTCTCTAAAATTTGCACTCATTAGAATCGAAATATAGTGTTAGATATATAAATGTATCTATAGCAGCATGAATAAAAAATAACAATATATTATTTGATTAATAATAAAAATAATTAAGAAAGGAATTAATTTATAGTAAATTAAACAACAGTTCATATCATATCATTATGTGACAGGACTATTATTTTTCCATGTTGTCCTCAAAATGACCTCTAAACATGTTTGTCCTCTAAAGAGCAGACTACGGCAAAGGATTACAGCTCATTCAAAAAAAAAATTGTCCTATTGCATTTAGTGGTGGAATTGTACTGATATCAACAACACTTCAAAATACAATCCTTCATTCATCCTAAAGTGGGGGGAAAAAAGACTACAGCCCTTAAGTAAATAAATAAAAACTGTGTAATCTAATATTATTCAAAGACAACCGGTGAAATCAGTGGCTAACATTAAAGTCAGTGGGTGGTTTGACTCATTCAAAGTCTCGTCTTGATGAAAATATCATGTTTAACCACAGAAGCTGAAGCATCTAATGCATGAATTGCATTAGTAAACAACTGAACAAAATGAGCAAAAAAAAAAAATACTGTGTGCATTTGGGGAGGGGTGTTAAGGACGCTAACGCAGAATCTTTAAATAGGTAACAGAGGATTGCAGGGCACAGGTCTTACAGGACTGTCTAACAAACTTGAACAGATGGGCCTCTAATCAGCAAACTGCCTTAATTGCCCCCAATAGATTAACTCCCACCAAACACACAGTTCCACGCAGCCAAATTTACTCAAATCATTCCTCACATTTCTCCTTAGACTCTTGAAGAAATCCCAGTTAAACATGAAATGAAGTCATTATTCTGACTCATATGGTTCTGATTAGTTTGTATAATTCTGTTAGTATAACAGTTACCGTCAGGACTGTATAATCCCCGATAACAACAGCATGTTTTAATACAGGATTTAGACGGCTGAGATTATAATCCGTCGTGCCTGCATGTGTTTTTGTGGACAACAAGTGACGGATTATAATTTTCGAGTAACAGATCTGAGGCGGTTACGTTCCTCGTCCCAAGCAGCTTTTGTGTCTTCATTTATACTCAAATCTGTTTTGCTGTAAATCAAGGTGCTAAACATTCCCATTCCTGCTGATATTCTGTTATCAGCTATATTTTTGGTCATAGCAATTGCATTTATTTGCACAACATGGCTGTCGTGCACATGCAACAGTTGTAGAGTATCTTTTTATTTATTACAGAAAAAAAAAACAATATCTGTTAGGCAATGCTGAGCATATAACGGAAAACAGAAGGACACGAGCATGCAAGCAGTCGTTTCAGCACATTGCTATCTTCAGCGCTCACTTAACAAACAACATTCACCCTTTTTAAGTAGGTCAGCAATTAAAGACAATCAGCTGGATTCAATTATCTCAGGTAAACCTCAATTATCACAAGTAGAATTCCAAGAAAGTCTAATCATTCACATATATAGCAGAATATTACAAGTATACAACTACAAAGAATGATTAAACATTACAAATACAGCAGATATAGCAGAAGAGAGAGAAAATATAGTAGTAATGATAATAATAATTTTTACAAAAAACGAGAGTTCTAGTTCTTCATTCACACCCTCAGGAAATAAAGATTTAAGTTCAAAGATCCAGAAAGCCTCTCTTTGCAACAACTTCTTATCTCTATCTCCACCTCTTCTATGAGGTAGACATATAACATATAACTAAAAACACCATCTCTTAAAAAGTTAGAAATATATATATTTTTTTTAATCATAAATGATTGAAATGAAAGTCTTAACAGGATTTTTTTTTTTTTTCAATTTAATTTTGATGTGACATTTATTATTAAAAACATCGTTCCTTAATAAAATAACAATAGATAAATGCTAAGCAAACTGCATTCAAACCAATAAGATTCTTCTTCAATCTGTGCCCTTTTATTGTACATCAGGGGTCATTCATTCACACAACGGCCTTATTTGATACGCGACTATGGCTCTAATAATAGACGTTTCCATAGTGACAGGCCAAGCAGCATGTGATAAACCTTCCAGACTACAGGCTCGAATTTTCTAGAATACAGTTGCTTTCTGAGATGAGAAAGTGGCCACTTATAAAGGGAAGGTTGTTTATTCTTAGATCATACAAAAGGACACAGAACCAATCTTACTTATTATAGTTATATTCGTAACTTTTCCACAATGAATAAATTAGCATATTAAGATGTCAACAGCTAATTTAAAATCAAGAATTACATTTTTAAAGACTGCGCACTCATCAGATATGTGCTGATTTTATAAGAATACATGAACGGCAAAAAAAAATAAAAAAATGTCAAAGCACATCCAGCAAGAGCAGGAAAGCTAGTGAGCGTCTCATTTCACTGTCTGCTCTGCTGGGCGATGGTGACTGATGAGTTCTTACTGCTCTTTTATGAGTTTCAGCTGAGGCAGGGTGGCGCAATTTCAATTCAAAGTTATTACAAAATACATCTCAATATTTTTTATTTCATATTTGCCCAAAGTGAGAAATGCCTTGGAGAGCTTCGCGTTTGGAGCTCAAACAGCAAGAGTAGGGGTGTATTTATCTCCCTCCTCCGAAGAGGAGGATTATTTCTGTTGTTTTCTGAGGGTGAGCTTTCGTAACATCCTCACCGCTTCAAAATGACTGCCATTCAAAGCTTCACATTGAGGACTCGTGCCAGCGTTTGCCCAATAGCCATTTTACATCAAATCCTCAAACCATTTTTTTTTTTTCAAAGCACGGGTCTCTGTTCCTTTCTTTGCATCAAGCACTAACCTTCCCTCGACAATGTCTGTCTGTCTGCAATTTTCCGAAGAGATAAGTCTATTTTCCTGTCTCGCTTCATTCTGTTTTTCCCTCCATGGCTCCCTCCTTACGTACACACCCTTCCATGTTTGCACCTACTGACCATCTCTCCAGTTTAGCCGAATCACACCTTTTTACACCGGTGCAAAGGTGCACAATTAAAAACAGGTAAGAAAGATAGGAAAATCATGCTTAAGGCACAATTGGCCTTAAAAAATTATAAAGACAGGTTTAAATTTCTCGCTGCACACATATGCATCCACGCAGGCGCAGTCCCTTAAGTACACACACACACACACACAGCTATTAAGGCATTGTGTAGTATTTTTCAGCTACTGCCCTGCATTTGTCTTATGAATCTTTTTTATTTTTTCTTAAGGATTTTTACATCACTGTTTAATTTTTATATACTTCATATTAAAAAAGTCTCACATTAGATATGCAATTTAGAAAGCATGGTCAGCAAGGTATTTAAAACAAACACATCATCTGAAAAAAAGAGTAAGTAACAACATGATAGATTTTGTAAATACGTCTGTATGATATGAAAAGGATTAAATTAAATAAAGCAAATGGCTTTTTTTTTTTTTTTTTTTCACTGCTATCCACCCACTGTGAGGCTCAAGTGCACAACAGGGATGTCTTACAAAAATAACTGGATGTAATATAACTTCATTTGACGTGCCCATCTTAAATGTTTAAATAGCCACAGCGTTAATTATCTGCCATCAAATGATTGTGCTTATTTAATAAACCAATTAAATACAGTGCCTCAGTTTATTTAAAATCACCTAAAAAAATAAACCCTTTATCAATTAAACAAATTCTTGCCGTCCATAATTAAATTAAACTAAGTTGATTTAAAACAGTTATATGGATGGGGGAGGGCGCAGCACACATAACCAATATTAAATACGTCAGTCATTGTGGATAAAAAGAAAATAAATAAATAAATAAATAAGACCTTTAAAATAGGATGTGCAACATTATTGAAAAAGAAAAGCGCACGGATGAGTAGCTTCTACAACACTCAGTGTGATAAACAAGAGGTCACATTCATTAACATCTCCCCATGCGTAAAACAACCGACAAGAAACCTGTGCAATACCTGCCGGAGGCCCCTGTGTGTGCACACAGGAATCATTATCGGGAGCTTTTTCACAGTACGCAGTGCTTATATAGTGCTGGCATCATCAAGGCCATAATGTAGACTGATAAGGTGTTTTTTTATAAATGATTAGAGGAGGGAAACTCTCCCAGCCTAGGTGACCACCCGTGACAACATTCAAAATCCTGAAATGAATTTGTATACAGTACACCCTTTCCTGAATGTCCTGATGAGAGTAAATGAAGTTTGAAATTATAGGAGAGAAGGGGGAAAAAAATCAAGACTAACCATTCAGGATGCTCTGGAGAAAGAGAAATGCCAATATCCACATGCCCCGCTGCGTTCAATCCCCAAGCTAGATTTTCCTCTTTTCACTCCGCACACTTTGTCCACTGCTTTTTCCTGATCTCCCACTCAGAATGCCACCGGTAAGGTTAAAACAAAAGCCAGTCCAGATTGCCTGTGCCAGCGACTTGAGCGGATCTCCACCGTGCGTATTATGTGTGCGCTTTTGCGCCCGGTCGTTGCGCATGAAGGATGTGCGGATGTTCTAGTGTGATTGTCTTGGTTAAAGCTCGGATGCTCTCCGGATGCTGCTGTGCTTCAGGGGGGATGCTGGATGCAGGTGCGATGTTGATTCAGGAGCGTCTTTCAACAGAGCAGGTGGTGATGCGGAGGAGAAAGAAAACTTTCAAAGCAAAAGCAACGGTGCCGTTCAAGTGTGTCATTTAAACCAAGGGGAACCAAGTATTTCGGAAAAAAAGGGAAGAAAAGGAACTAAACAGGGGAGAGTAAATCATAGATGTTTAATCAGAAATGGGAAAGGAAAGAAAGTCCGGAGAAGCTGAAGCGGCAGGAACAAAGGTGAGATCCCAGAGTCAGACCATCTTCTTGAGCACCTCTCGCCGTCCAGCAGGCTGCAAGCAGGCGCATCTTCCTCCTGCGTGGCGCTTTAATCGCATTGGTTCGTGTGCTGCTAACCCTCTCTGCCTCAGAGCATTAGAGAATAACCCTCTCTCTCTCCCCTGCCTCCACAGCCCGGCTCGCTGTTCACTGCCTTAAAGGAGCCGAGACACTCCTCTGAAGGCTGAAGGATGAGGAGGACACACCTATTTCAGGTGCGCACTTAGTATGAAAGACGAGGGAAAGACGTCCAGCGCGCGAGAATCTCGAGAATCTTCGTTAGCCGTGCGTCAAAGACCGTCTCCAAGCATTTTTAGGTTAGTTCAAATGAAACTTCTTAACCAAAGTGTACTTTTATCGTGTGTATTAGGTCTGAGGAGCGGTCCGAGTCCACTGAATATACTTTTAGCAGATATACGCATTTAGAATGTACCGTCTTTCTCTTCTGGAAAATATTTAGAACTTGCCTTTTTATTCAAAGGAGTATACAAAGTTCTGTCCAATAAAATGCTGGCAGGATGTACCATTAACAAATAATAAATCTTGCTTTCTTGGTTTAGCCTACGTTTGAAAGATAATCGTCTCTTTTGCTCATATGGCTAATCTGATCACACGAATTTATATATAGTCAGTATTCTTGCCCTTTTTTTTAAACCGATCACTCTTTTTGTTTATAACAATTAAAGCAGTTGAACTGACGTGTTTGACAAGTATGAAAATGCTCATAATGACCGTGAAATAAATTTACCTCAGTTCAACAGGAAAAAAAAAAAACGACATCACTCCCTTACTAAACGTGATGTCTGAAAAATCAAGCCCTTGCTAATTGTGGAAATGTCACTGCATAATTTTGAACAGAAAGTGCGGGGGCAAAGAGAAATTTTGAATTTCATTAAAAAAAAAACAATAATGTTAAGGGGGAAAAATGACATGTAGACCTGTGAATTAGTACCTGTACAATTGTTATCTAGCAGACTGATAAACATTGTAAGTATGGGACACATGTACCCTAAAACAACACCTCACATCTCTTTTATTACAACATCTCTGTGACAAAGAGGATCTCTTGTTCTTGTGAGATACCAGTTCTCTAAACTCAGCTGTTTGGAAAACATGTTCTTCTGATGTGTGCAAAATTTTGTTGTTTTGAATTTATTTGTGTTATGCAACACTACAACACTATTGCAAACATTCAGTTGGACAGAAGTATGAATGCGTTGCGTTCTCAGCGCTTCCACAAGGGATTGCATAAAATGTCTTCTTTTATGGTCATATGCATGTTGGAGATCATCTAAATTGAAATCTTCTTCAATATACTACTGAAGCAATTGTTTTTAAAGAACTCTACTACTGAAGAATTCTTTAAAAACTTTAAAAATCTTACTGTTCAAAAACTTTTGACTGATAGTGTATTTATACAGTTCTTCTCCAGGTTTTCTACTGATTCTCATTTAATTTCAACCAGACAGCTGCCTTTATGTGAAGTAAACTCAATACAGTGCATAAACCACTGCTGCTATTGTCATGTCATAAAAGATATTAAACTTATTTTCAGTGTAACACATTTTCATATTAATAATAGTGTTTAGGGGTGTAAACAATACATATGCTGTGATCGGCAGGATTAGACGAATGCACTCTTCCCACACATTTGCTTAGGGCACCATTTATATTTATTTTAAAAACCTATATTACGTATTAATTTCTTACTCAAAACCTAAAATTCACCCAATCCAGATTCCTAGTCATTCAAGCTGAATTAAAATCAAATGATGCCCAGATTTCAGATTTTGTTTTAGTAAAGAATTGTAATAAAAAAAATTAAAAAAATAAAACCAAATATTTCCAACAAAAAAAAATAGTAGCCTGACTTGTGTTTCAGGTTTTAGTATTGAGAGCTACTTTCACACGCACATCACAATATTCCACACCTCTGTCATAATCAACCTTTTCAATGCACACATACACAAGTTGACAGTAGGTAAGTCAGTCCTGGTGAGAGCGGCCCTTTGTTTTGACAACTCCACTGAGGCCTAGTGTTCCCTTACAACCAAACACACACCGGTCTATCGGCGGCCAAATGTCAGCCCGCTGACTTCTAGACATCCTGCAGAGGATCGGGTTCCCCTTTCACTACGCTGCCCATTAGCCAGGAATAGATCCGTCTAGAGCAACGCCATATGATCTCTTTTGTTACCTTAAACAATAGAGACGATAAAGACATGAGGCGCGTGTGGAGAACCAAATATAACAACGTGTAAAGTTATCCTCTGGCTGTACCATCACTAGTGCACCGTTTACAAATACATGCAAATACAGATTGCTCAGCACAGATATAGGCAATGTCCATAAATGTAGTGTCAGAATTGGCTGGGTCTTCTTAGGGGCTTACCAGACTCCACACTAGTTTAAAAACATGACCTTGACTTGTCATTGAATTCACTGATGACATGCACAAATACATATACACTACCAGTCAAACGTTTTTAAACAGAAAGATGTTTAAAAGATGTTTTTTTTTAAGAAGTCTCTTTCTGCTCACCAAGCCTGCATTTATTTGATCCAAAGTACAGCAAAAACAGTACAATTTTGAAATATTTTTACTATTTTAATATATTTTAAAATTTAATTTATTTATATTAAATATTATAATACATTATTTATTCAACACTTGTTCCAAACTTGTATAGTTATTTTTTTCCCTATGCAACATAATTACTTTTTAAAGAATATTTATACAACACAATCTTTCCATACAATAATAGCTTATTGCAACCCTATCTGTCAAGCTCCAAAAAAAAAATCAACCAAGTTAATCATGAAAATCATTAAAGTGCCCCTATTATGGCTTATGAAAGGTTCATATTTTGGTTTTGGGAGTCCCCAACAACAGGTTGATATGCATGCAAGGTTAAAAAACACTTTCATTGTCTTATAATATGCATTTATTTTTACCTTATTTGCTCAACGACTCCCAAACGATTCGCTCAACGATTCCTTTTTCCAAACCCATCCTTTGCGTGATGCTAATCTGCATGATTGGTAGGATTGGTCTCATTTTCATTTCATCTGGCCTGTAATGCCTGATAAAGCAGCGTGTGTGAGTGCAGTGCCACAGCCATATCACCCTGCAGCCCAAGACCGGTTGCCCACTGAAGCTAAGCAGGGCTGAGCCTGGTCAGTACCTGGATGGGAGACCTCCTGGGAAAACTAGGTAGCTGTTGGTAGAGGTGTTAGTGAGGCCAACAGGGGGTGCTCACCCTGTGGTCTGTGTGGGTCCTAACGCCCCAGTATAGTGACGGGGACACTATACTGTAAAAAAAGCACCGTTTTTCGGATGAAACGTTAAGCCGAGGTCCCGACTCTCTGTGGTCATTAAAAATCCCATGACACTCATTGTAAAGAGTAGGGGTGTATCCCCGGTGTCCTGGCCAGATTCCCTCCACTAGCCCTTATCAATCGTGGCCTCCTAATAATCCCCATCCACTTGATTGGCTCTATCTCTCTCTCCTCTCCACCTGTAGCTGGTGTGTGGTGAGCGCACTGGCGCCGTTGTCCTGTGGCTGCCGTCGCATCATCCAAGTGGATGCTGCACACTGGTGGTGGTTGAGGAGAGACCCCCCCATATGATTGTAAAGTGCTTTGGGTGTACAGCAATACACATTAAAAGCGCTATATAAATGCCTCATTCATTCAGTGCTGCTTTGTGTGCAGCGTTACCGGGGAAACCGCTATTTCTACCGCTCCAAAAGCTGCACCTAGTGGCAAAGAATGAATTTGCATTTCAAGTTTTCCCAGGTTTGCGCGCGCAACAAGTGGGTGGGCAGTATGCTAATGTTTCATGTTGACGTCAATACGAAACGGCTTGTGATTCATTTTACAAATGACTCATTTCAATGATTCAGACTCTTTCTTTTGAGAGAAAATTTTCTTTTTACGGGGAAGTCGTGGCCTAATGGTTAGAGAGTCGGACTCGTAATCCAAAGGTTGCGAGTTTGAGTCTTGGGCCGGCAGGAATTGTAGGTGGGGGGAGTGAATGTCCAGCGCTCTCTCCACCTCAATACCATGACTGAGGTGCCCTTGAGCAAGGCACCGAACCCCCAACTGCTCCCCGGGCGCCGCAGCATAAATGGCTGCCCACTGCTCCGGGTGTGTGTTCACAGTGTGTGTGTGTGTTCACTGCTGTGTGTGTGCACGTTGGATGGGTTAAAGCACAAATTCTGAGTATGGGTCACCATACTTGGCCGTATGTCACTTCACTTTCACAAAATAACTTTATACATGGTGCACTTTCAGATTTAATACTTTGCAGGATGTTTTCATTCACTTACAACTGTGTTATACACTGCATGAAAGGTAACTTTCAAAAATCCATAATAGGGGCACTCCTAAATAAATCACATACCCTTAAAACATTTTGAATATGTCTCAAAATAACTTTTAATTTTATTGGCGAATTAGTTTCGCTCACAAAAGCTAACGTGAAAAATGACAAATTAAAATGGAAAACAAACACATTCCATTGTGAATGTGAAACAGGCATCTTTCAAGTGAGTTGTGTCAGAGGCCTGACAATAGTCGTTAATGCATTACACAAATGCTATTGGGGGGAGAACTGAGATGATGTAACATCAGTTAACTTAATTCACAACACACTGACTGTGGCAATTCAGTCCTGTACTTCCTCACAAACAGTCTCACTGACACTGTCTAACACACTTTGTTAAGCAAGTTAAAGGGGTGGTTGACTGTTTTTTTTCTTCTAGGCTTGATTGTGTTTATGGGGTGCAGTCTAACATGTCTTAATGCTTTGTTTTTATTATTTTTCACATAATTTACTTTTATTCCACACCGCTCTGTGCCTACTCTGATAAATGCCCTGATCATTTCCTGCTTTAATGAAACCCCTCCCTCAGAAATACGCATTGGGCTCAGATTGGTCAGATTGGCCCAGTGTCTTGTGATTGGCTAAACCGCCTCTAGTGTGCGTCTAAACGTCCCGCCCCTCAGCTCAGCAGCATGTGCTCCGGTTGTATTGTAAACAATAACGTCGTCTATATCGCTTATCAATTTGAGCCCTATTGAGACGCAGAGGATATTAGTGAAGGGGATCTTGCAGAACCTGTGCAAGCACGACTCTTAATGGTAGGCCTAATTTTTTGTTTGTTGTTGTCTCATACTTTTAGACGTGCTGTTATTTGTAAATGCTACTATATTAGCTTTTAATATACGGTTTTATTCTGATTAAAGCTTTAACACAGTATGGCAACCGCACACGCGTCCATGTATAATGCTTCTCATAGCTATGTGAAAATAAGTGTATTCACTGAGCTGATGATCTGAATGAGAGATAGAGAGAGAGAGAGATGCAGAGCGTGTGCAGAGCAGGGCGACGCGCAGGGTTGCATGTTCCCGGGGGGCGGGGATAATCTGGGTTCCTGACGTAACGGACCCGGGAAGTAACTCGTTGTAGTCCCTACGAGCCGTTTTTGTAAGCATCAAACTGACAAAATTTTAAAAGACAATATCTCCGTTTGCATTGAACTTTCAGCTTCGTAACTTTGCAGATATTGTTTATGCTCAAACAGCAACATTACACACGAACTAACGTTAAAAAAAGTGAAATCGCAATCAACCTCCCCTTTAAATAAAGCACATACATAATTTTGAACATTTATCTCTCCTCCAAAAATAACATACAGTGTGTTTTCATGTTATTTTCTGATCTTATTTGGTGACAATATTAAGAATTTTCATGTGATGTACAGTATCTGTGACATATCATTTGTGACCCTGGACGACAAAACCAGTCTTAAGTGTCAATTTTTCGGAATTGAGATTTATACATCTTCTTAAAGCTGAATTAATAAGCTTTCCATTGATGTATGGTTTGTTTGGATAGGACAATATTTGGCTCAGATACAACTATTTGAAAATCTGGAATCTGAGGGTGCAAAAAAATCAAAATAATGAGAAAATCGCCTTTAAAGTTGTCCAAATGAAGTTAATAGCAATGCATATTGCTAATCAAAAATTAAGTTTTGATACATTTACGGTAAGAAATTTACAAAATATCTTCATGGAACATGATCTTTACTTAATATCCTAATGATTTTTGGCCTAAAAGAAAAATCTATAATTTTGACCCATACAATGTATTTTTGGCTATTGCTACAAATATACCCCAGCGACTTAAGACTGGTTTTGTGGTCCAGGGTCACATTTGTTAAATGATTGCCTCAGGAGTAATAGGCTTCACTGTATATAAAAAGTTACAGTAAACAATTGTATAATAAAACCACATGAGTAAAATGCATGACACATAACATATGATAATATTTTATTTAAACAGTTTTGTTATTTTAGGGTGTTTTATGTTATTTAGTTAATTTCACAATATAACATTATTTTAGTGTCATGCCTTACCCTGATAGTGATAGTGTTTTGTCTTGACCCCTATGTATCATCTGAGTATTGACCATGTTTCACGGACAGGCCACTTACAATGAATTGTGATTCATTATTTGGCTTTCTGTTATATTATCATGGTGGTTTTGATTACATTTAAAGGTTAGTTAGATTTTGCAAAATACACGGTTATAAGCTGTAAAATATACTAGCACAAATATGCCATCCTGAAATACCTGCAACATTGTCACTGTATTTTTGTTAGTGAATTTCTGGCAATCACAGATTGTTTTTGTTGTTGTTGTTTTTCGCCCTCCATATTAGCCTGTATCTCTTGCACGTTTGATATCACTATTAAAGTCTGTCCTTCATAATCTAAGGATGCCATTTGAGACTGTGTTGCAATTAAATTAATTAAAAAAGTAACACTGGTATGTACTTGTACAATATATTAATTTACATTAAATTAAAATAATACTATTACTAGAGCTGTCAGTCGATTAAAATGTTTTAATCTAGTTAATTACATGACATTTATGGAGTTGTTGCCCTGCATCATATCTGGGGATGGGGCCAGTGCGTTAACTGCATTAAAATATTTTAATCGTGTTATTTTTTCATAACTAATTATTAAGTTAACACGTTAAACTGAGTGCCCTAATTATTTTCACATTTATCACATATCACCACTATAATTATAATGTAACATCTGTCTTTATAAATGTTTAGTTTACCAAAAAAAAAACATGCCAGCATCATGACAGTTGCAATGGGTTCCCTATCTGTCGGTCACTTTGAGTTATGTTGACAACGACATTAGGGAATTCACTTGGGAGCCCCAATCATCTCTGACTTTAAGAGAAAACGCAAATTAATTTTGGCTAGTGGATTTTAGTGTTATTTTGCGTACCTGAGCCACTCCCCGTGCATACGGGTATAAATAGGCGACAGGTGCATCCACTCTTCAGATTTTTGCTTCGGAACTGAGTGGATGAACATGCTGATCTCCACAAAGCCATTCATCTCTGGAACTGTTCTGGTTGGCGGTACGGTGCAAACAGCAGTGTCCCTGTCTGTAGTGATTCCCCTGGGCACTTCAACTTCGCTGCGCTCTTGCCTCTCTTTTGTAAAAAGAATGGCACCCTCTGCCACTACCCATCCTCTTTGGCTCAAGCAGAGGACCGCCGGCTGGCGCTCTGGGAGATCTGAGGGTTACAGTAAGAGCCTCTCTGCCGGTTGAGTCCCCACGGACCTCTTACTCCTCACGCAGCGAATGTCCCATTTGGCTCCCGAGTGATTTTGCTGGTCTGCCCAGCGGGCTGCCAGTATTTCATTCGGTGCGCCCCCAGAAGATCAGATGTCAACCGCAGCGTCGGGGGATGGGCTATCGTCCTCCGAGGATGAAGGTTCGGTGGGGCGCCCTCCTGCGTCCTCCAGAGCCACTCTGCCCTGCGCTGAATCGACACCTAGGCTGGCGCGTCGAACCTCTCGCAGGAGTGCGGTGCCCCTGCGTCCCAGTTGGCCCCTAAGTTGTCCAGGATTATGACAAAGCGGCCCTGAGTCTGCATCCTGGAGATGTGGAAATCTGCTCTTTCCCAGGAGACGGAGAGGATAGTGCCGCTCCTTCCCCCAGAGGAGGGCCGGGTGGAGAATCTTCCGTTTCATTTTGTTTCTGTTCCGCCACATTTTCAAAGAAAGAGCAATTTCCTTTTCCTCAGGGTTCTCAGGCTCGCGGGCTGACAGTGTGCGACGCTCTGCCTCCTCACTCTCACCCACGATCCCCCTTCTCGCCAAGAGACTGCAGTTGGGAGACGCAATGCCTCTCCACGCGTCTCTAGCCAGTCCCCCTGGGGGGTATGTCGATTGTTCCTTTGGTGCCACTTGTACGGTGTCTGGAGGCGTGGCTTGCGCTGCCCAGCCCATCTCGCAGACTCATTCATACAGTTCGACTCGGCTATGTTCTCGAGACTTCGGTGGCAGTCCGAGTGGCAGTCCGAGATGCACCTGTCTTTTGCGAGGAGATTCCTGTCCTCCTGGCAAAAGATGCAATCGAGCGGTCCCTCCAGCCAGGTGAGGCAGGGGTTTTACAGCCCCTACTTCATCGTACCCAAGAAAGGCGGTAGCCTTCGGCCAATCCTGGATCTGTGAGTCTTGAATCGGGCCCTTCACAAGCTCCTGTTCAAGATGCTGATGCAGAGCACATTATGAGTTGCATCCGCGGTACATATTGTGTGACCACTGCAGCTGGAGTCGATTCGGGTTAACCCAGGTAGACCTGTTTGCTTCCCGTGAGTTCTCCCACTGCCTGCTGTATTACTCCTCAGCACAGATGCGCTGGCACACAGCTGGCCTCAGGTTCTACGCAAGTATGCATTTTCCCCAGTGAGCCTGCTCGCTCAGACACTGTACATGGTCAGGGAGGATAAGGAACAGGTCCTTTTGGTTGCAGCCTACTGGCCCACCCGGACCTGGTTTCCGGAACTCATGCTCCTCGCGACAGCCGCTCCCTGGCGCATCCCTCTGAGAAAGGACCTCCATTCTAAGGGACTTGGCCCCATGTGGCACCCGTATCCAGATCTGTGGAACCTCCATGTGTGGCTCCTGGACAGGACGCGGCAGACTTGAGTGGCCTGCCACAAGCTGTGGTGGACACCATCACTCAGACTAGAGCTCCCTCGACGAGGCAAGCCTATGCACTGAAGTGGAGTCTGGAGTCTTGCTAACTGGTATTCTTCTCGCTGAGAAGACCCCCGAAGATGCACAAAAAATATTAAGCAGAACAACAGTTTCAACACTGATAATAAATCAGCGTATTAGAATGATTTCTGAAGGATCATGTGACACTGAAGACTGGAGAAATGATGTTGAAAATTCAGCTTTGCTTCACAGGAATAAATTAAATTTTGAATTATAGTAAAATAAGAAACCAATATTAGAAATTGCAATGATGTTTCATAATATTACTGCTTTTTTTCTGTATTTTTGATCAAATAAATACATCCTTGATGAGCATAAGGTCAATTATTTATTAGGTTTATAATATAGGCGTAACATAACGTAACGTAATATAATAATTTAAACTAATAGGATAGAATAGAATAGAAAACAAACTGAAGCATTTAAACTGAGATCTATAAGTTAAATAAATAAAATAAAATTGTGAATTCTTCTATAGCTATCTAAACATCCCTATGAAGTACAGTTCGCACAATACATCTGTGAGTGATGTCTCTGAGTTTTGTTACCATTCTGTGTCCATCATCCGTTGTTTCCACCACTGAATCAAGCCACTCTTCTTTAATACATGATGACGTTTTATTTCACATGTCATTGCGTTTGCATTGGCTCTCGATTTGAGCTATTTCGTCCGCAACCATTAAAATATTCGGTTTCTATAGCGACTCATTTGGCACACATCATTCTCTTTCTATGAAACCTGTAAACCGCATTCACCGATTCTAACTCTATAGCAATATCAACTCTATAGCGGTTTACCCGAGCATTGCAATTCATTCGCTTTTACTAGAATTGAATCAAATGGCTTTCCTAACTCATTTTTGTGTGCGCGCGGCACATTATTTCTTCTGCATGGCCACAGTGGAAGAAGTGCGTGGCCGTGCACATGCGCAGCTTAGAGAGAAAATTGATCACAATGCAGTGGATGGCCGGTCCCTGGGAAAGGTTCCTGAGGGGTGCCAGAAGGTTAAATCCTCCTAGGTCACCCCTGGTGCCCTGCTGGGATCTCTCTATCATCCTGGCTGGACTTCAGAGGGGTCCCTTTGAGCCGCTGGATTCTGTCAAGATTAAGTTCCTGTCTGCTAAAATAGCGCTTCTGACCACGCTCACTTCCATCAAGAGGGCCGGGGACCTCGAAGCATTTTCGGTAAGCGAAGAGTGCCTTGTGTTCGGGCTGGCCTACTCTCATATTGTCCGGAAACCCCGGCCTGGATACATGACCAAGGTTCCCACCACGCCCTTTCGCGATCAGGTGGTGAACCTGCAAGCACTGCCCTTGGAGGAGGCAGTCCCAGCCTTGGCGTTGCTGTGGCCTGTAAGAGCGCTGTGCGGACCACACCCTCTTTGCAGCTCTTTGTCTGCTACGGAGGTCAGCAGAAAGGGAAGGCTGTCTCCAAGCAGAGGTTGGCCCACTGGATAGTGGATGCCATCACCTTGGCGTACTAAGGCTAGGTGTCCATATGGCTTGATTCCCTTCGGGCAGTCCCATATGTGTATTCTTCCCACGATGAGGTTCCCCTCTCGGTGAACCCGTGTCTTCCCTTTGACAGATTATTCTGTCAGTCTCTGCTGGCAGTTGTTTCATTCGTACTCTCAGGTAGGACCTGCCTCAGAGACCCATTCCATATGTAGTACTGCTCCAGGCCTGGGTCAGTCCATATTAGTGTCTCCACATGATACCTCCCTTCTCCGGAAGGCTCGCTTCTCCATCGTTACTGCCAAGCTGCAACAACAAATAGGAAAGACTTGAAGCAATCTTTCATTGAAGGTCGAAATCCCTTCTGTTAAAAAATTTCTGTGGTGAAAGGAACAGCGGCTTAGCTATCACCAGCAGCATTATACTCCCCTCTGGTCCCTGCGGGTAACAAGGGCAGCGAATTTGCGCTGGGGCGGTGGGAAGGTGATGACATTTGCATGGCATTTGTCTGTCATGCGGCTACTTGTCAACATTTGCAATGCCGTAGGGTTGTGACAGGGTTCAGGTTGTGGCGCTTTCTATAGACCCCTAATGTCGTCATCGACATAATTCGAAGTGACCGACAGATAGGGAACGTCTCGGTTGCGTACGTAATCCTCGTTCCCTGATGAAGGGAACGGAGACGTTATGTCCCCATGCCACAAAATCGAACCATCGCTGGTTGCCAGGGACAAGTTCTCGGCTCCTCAGTGTAAAACCTGAAGAGTGGATGCACCTGTCGCCTATTTATACCCGTATGCACAGGGAGTGGCTCAGGTATGCAAAATCCACTAGCCAAAATTCATTGGCATTTTCTCTTAAAGTCAGAGATGATTGGGGCTCCAAAGTGAATCCCCTAATGTCTTCATCGACATAATGTCAGGGAACGAGGGTTACGTATGTAACCCAAGACGTTTTGTGTGTAGTAATATGCTTTGTATGGCCTTGGAATACATCTTGGAGTGCATATTTTTGTTTGTTTGTTTGGGTTTTTTGTTTGTTTTTTTGGATCTGTTAAACATGTGGTTGTATGGAAAGAGGTGCGCCAAGATTCATTTTCTGTTTGTCTTCCCCAAAAAACACTGTTTTGAGCCACATGAGGGTCAGTAATGACAGATTTTTCATTTGGGGGTGAACTACTCCTTTAAGTCTTGCAGACGTGCTGTCTCTATCAGAGCAGAGTTTGTGCTTGTAGCAGAGAGATGACCTTTGGGACAAGGGCAGATTGACTGAGGCTGACAGGACAGAGACAGTCTGTAACATTATTGAGCTAAAAGTCAGCTCAAAGTCTGCCGTGATAAGATCATTTAATTGAGAAGGGTCTGTAAAATCTGGCTTTGTCCTTTCATGAATAGGGAAGAGGCATTTCATTAGAGTAATTGGGAATATTGTTTTCATTTAAAGGTGAAGTGTATAATTTCTGAAACAAACAGAACTTAAAGAACAACTTTTTATAGGAAAACATGAAAATGCATAATGCTTGGATGGTATTTGCTGGAGTGTTCTGTGTATGTTATTGCATTACATTTTTTTCCCCACTCACTTATAAGAAAGTAATAGCCACATGATTTAACATTCACGACCAGAATGAGCTATCCATATACTTTTGATGCTTAGAATTAGGGGGTTGTTCAAATGAGCAATATGTGCCTCAGCAAACACCAATAATAGTTTTCAAAAAACTTTTTCAAACACTCTAAACTGTCCCGGTTGCATTCAGTTTAAAATATTCGAATATGCCACGTTCTTTGTGAATGAAAATGTGAAATGTGTACTCTTCATGGAAAATGTTTTAGTTGGTACTGGTAGGGACTTGAATGTCTTTACAAGTTACCTGTCATTTTAAATGAATTGAGATGATACGGGACTGAAAATATATAGATTTCATTTTTGTGTGAACTATCCCTTTAAGGATAGAATTAGCTTGTATTTTTCATAACATTAACTTTTAAAACCAGAATATAATATAGTATAGTATATACATGTGTTATTTTAATATCGTTTAGGCACTTTTATATTTTCATTAGTATTTTGAATACATTTTATTTTTATATATTGTAGTGTTTTTGTCATTTTTATTAGTTTTTGTATAAAGTTTTAATTCTTCTTTTTTTCAGTTTAAGTTTTAGTTAAACCAAATCAAGTTAAACTTAGCTTAGAAATTTAGCTAGAATAAAAAAAAAGATAAAAAAATTATCTAAAATAAGTTATAAAAAGAGTATATATACAGTGTGTGTATATATGCATACATGCATACTGTATGTATGTATGTACAGTTTTTTAAATAAATTATTTCTTTTTCAATAATTATTTCATTCAGCAAGGATATGTTAAATTGATCAAAAGTGATAGTAAAGGCTTATATTGTTACACAAGATTTCTATTTTGTATAAATTCTGTTCTTTTGAACTTTTTTATTCATCAAAGAAGCCAGTATCACAGGTTCCAAACAAAATGTTAAAATATTAATTAAAAAAAAACTAAAAAAAAAAATAATAATAAATCAGCATTTTAGAAAGATTTCTGAAGGATCATGTGACACGAAAGACTGGAGTAATGGTTGATTAAAATTCAACTTTGCATCATAGGAACAAATATTTTATAATATATTCAAATAGAAAACTGTTATTTTAAATTGTAATGAATATTTCTCAATATTACTGTTTTTACTAGATTTTTCAACAAATAAATCCAGCCTTGATAAGCATAAGAGAAAAAAAAAACCTTATAAAAACTTATTGATCCCAAACTTTTGTATGAACAATGTATATAACTTTTTTTTTTTTTTTTTTTTTTGGTGGTGGTTTTAGTTTTAATTTGTAATTCCATTAGTTAACCATTATAACCCTGATGGTATAGCAATCATTTTTAATGATTTATTTTTATATCTAATTCCTAATCCTAATATTTACACCTTATAGTTTTCTTGCATAAAACAAAAGCACTTTCCCTGGGCAGTGGAAGTATGATGAATGACAGCCAGTCAATTTTCCACCCTCAGCCTCTGTAATTCTGCTCTTCGCACACATGCCGTCTATTCTTCTCAGGTTCTTCCCCAATCTGACCTGCCACACTAAAACAAGCATCACACACCCATGGCAGCAACCAAACCCCCCCAGCCCCTCGCCTCCCACTGGCCACTCGCTGCGCTGCTGTATGACACGATAGCCCCACCCTTCCACTGCAACCGCTGCTCGCCTGCCATTGGCTGGCCATAAGGCATGGGGTAGAATATATGTGGCCAACCTTGAAGTACTAAACTAGGGCACTGAGAGGGTTAGAATGCTAGAATGAGGGGAGGAGAGAGAGGGAAATGTTGAGGGAGTGGTGGGAAGGCGGGGTTGGGGAGACAAGAACAGAACAGGGCTATGTGCTTTGTGTGTTTTTTTTTCCACAGTTTTAGCACACAGCACATTTTAGCAATATTACGGGGCAATAACTGAATCATTGTGAACACAAAACATTATTACACAAATTATTCTTTAAGATATCCACTGTTTTTAGTGACATAATTTAAAAACATACTGAATACTAGTATTGTATGTACTGCATATTACACTTACATTTACTGTTTGCTATTTAATAAAAATAGTATATTAAAAAAAATCTATAATGCAATGTGTTGTCTTCATCATGCTGTATGTGAATGCTGTTCATTCATCATCTTGGAAATAAGGCAATTTAAAAAAATAAATAAATAAAAAAATAAAAAGATTTCTTTTAAACTGAATACAGTTAGTCTTAGTGTTGCCCACACAGGGGTTGGTGAAAAAACTGCAGGAGGTTTGAGAGTTGATCAACAGATAATAATCATCAAAGGTCAAATTTAAAATAAACGAGCTGAGCAATGGTTGCAATATAGCATAGTGCAATTATCAAATCAAAGGCTGCACTTTAATGAAATAACTGTTAAATCTGATGTGCTGTGTGTTAGTGAAGCATGACGCGGTGTTATGATCTGGTGTTTTCAGCATCACAGTGTGTCTCAATTCACAGTAAATGCTGTGAACTCCATCACTGCATGTGCTTTAACACTCATTTGGGAACGCAACATGCACTAGGGTTTACTTTATTTAACGCATTTCTGACACTGCATAAACTTCTACATTTAGAGGATTTAGTATTCCATCAAAATTAAAACTTTAGCCCCCTTTTTCACAGACAAGGCTTAAGCCTACTCCCAGACTAAAGTGTAAGTCTGAGCTGTTTTAACTGAAAGAAACTTTCACTGACTGATCTTAAAATGCATCAGAGCCTCTGTTTTGTCTCAAGATGCACACCAGTGATGTTTTTTCTAAGGCACGTTAATAAAAATGGCTTAAATGTCCTAATTGAACTATTGCCTAGTCCTGGCTTAGTCTAAGCCCTGTCTGTGAAACCAGGCCTAGGATTTCAAATGTTAAAAGTTTGACAGTTTGACATTTGGAAGTGAAGAATATAAGACATGAATTTTAGTACTGTAAAATAAAATAATTATTATAATTATCAAATATTTATAATATCAAATATTATCGAGTATTTACATAAAGGAAGCGCTTTGTTTGGAACACTTTTGAGATTTGCTGATTTGAACTATAGTAAAAAATTACGTACTGAATACTGCAGAAATATAAAATGTCTAAAATTTTCTATAACGGCAGTTTTTTTTTTTTTTTTCTATGAATGTTCTTGGTATATTACCATAAACTAGGTTTAAGTATGACTACCAAGGTACCATGTCTAACTAACTAACTAACTAAATAAATAAAAAAAATCATTTTTATGTTTCAGAAAAAGGGGCAATCAGCGAAGGATACATCTATGACCAAATGAAGGTACACTATATGGACAGAATTATTGGGACACCTGACCATTACACCAACAGGGATTTCACATTTGTTTTCCCAGCATCCGCCAAACCCAGACTTATTAACTTATTAAACCCAGATTTGTCACTCCACATAACAGGTTTCCACTGCTCCAGAGTGCAGTGGTGGCTGCTTTACACCTCTCCATCCAACGCTTGACATTGTATTTGGTGATGTGAGGCTTGCATGCAGCTGTTCGGCCATGGAATGAAGTGCGGTGGCATGTGGTGAAGTTTTTTGTGGCAGTAAAGGTCTGGAACTCTTCAGCTGTGGTCTGTGGAATCAGCAGAGCATAGCGACTTTTACACTCCATGCTCCTCAGCACTCAGTGACCCCGCTCTGTGACTTTACCTGGCCTTCTGCTTTATGTTTGAGTTGCTGTTGTTCATAAATGCTTCCACTTTCCAATAATAGTTGACTTTGGAATATCTAGCAGGGATGAAGTTTCACAAACTGACTTATTACAAAGGTGGCATCCTAGCACAGTACCACACTTGAAGTCACTGAGCTCTTCAAATTGACCCATTGTTCCACAAGTGTTTTTGTAAATGACAACTGCATGGCTTGATGCTTGATCTCATACACCTGTGGCAATAAGTGCGATTGAAACACATGAATTCAATAATTAAGAGGTGTGTCCCAATACTTTTGTTCATGTAGTGCAACATAATAAACATGTTGCAGTGTACTTTAATGCCTTCCCACCTCCGAAACCAGCATATTTCACATTTCAGCTTTCGAAAGCGGCTGACAGTGTGGCTGATTACTGTAGTCATTATTGTTTAGTATGTCTTTTTGTTTTTGACAATCAGAATAAATGACCAGCAAGTGTGTCATTCTGAACGACTGTACAATAAATAAACAAATAAAAAAGATGAGTCCAATAAAGCTTGCGAATTTGACTGCTCAGCTTCACAACTCAATCCAATACCGGGTTGCAGTGTTGCCTAGTAACGATGGCACACAACTGACCTTATCTCGTGCGGTCATAAAAATGTATGAAGTCCCCCCTATTTTCCTTCCTCGGTTCTCTATTCCCCGCTCTCCATGCACAATCACTCGCACGCAGCCAAGGGCAAAGCACACTATGCATTTTCTTATTCCCTACTACAGCACTGCTATCGTGCATGTGTGAGTGAGTGTGTGTGTGTGTGTGTGTTTGTGTGCAAGCTTTGCCTGGGAGCTCCCTTGTTTCATTACAGCGTTGTTATCTGAACCAGAACACTGTCTCACAACACACACTGGGTAGGAGGGAAGCAGATCACATGGTTTAAATTTAACACTCACACACACACACACACACACACACACACATGTATCTATAAGGGAGAGAGAAAGGGAAATGTCTGAAAGGGAGAGGGGCTTATAGAAGAGGCTGTACCTTTATTGGATTGGCCTTGACAGTGATAATTTCGGCAGAATCCATTCAGCCTCCGGGGGGAGGACAGACACCAGCGTTCAATAACACCTGACACTTTTTTCCCATCATCCACCACACTGAGGCTACAATGTAATTCTACTGTGTCTGTTGCAGCATTGCGCCAATTTCTTTGGAATATGATTTTACCTCTAAAGATTGAATAAATGTACAACTCTGAAACTGCAGGCAGCTTTAGGGGACACTGAAGAATATTTATTGGTGTTTGCAAAGGCAAGCATCCGTATTACTATTGCTCTTAAGGGTTGGAGATTTGAACAAACATCCAACATCCAACATCCAAACATCCAGTTTCTTTTTGTAGTATTCTATTATTTATTATTTTACTGTATTTGTTTATAATACATTATTTTATTATACATTATTTTATATATTAATAATACTTTTATATATTAATATTAATATGTTTTTCATGTATTAATAATAACTTTTTGAATGTGGCTTATATCAGACAGTTCAGGTGGTGATCCCAAATTGATGCACATTTTGTGAAACACCTTATTGCTTATGTTTTTCAGATTTAAGAATGAAATGGAGGCAAAGCCTATGAAGTTGTGCAGTGAAGATTGGTTTCAAATTGCATGTTTAGCATGTCTATGGTGATAGACATAACGACTTTTGAATGACCATCAATGGAGAAAAGAACTTGTTTCTACAATTAGGACTGTTCACAAAGTTTTTGTGCACTACAGTGCAGATTTTCCATTGCTTTTCTATGTACACATGCACTTTACTGATCCAGGTTATTACTGCTAAAACTAAAACCATAAAAAAAAAAAAACAATTTTATTTCTTAAAATAAAATAAAATAAAAATGTAATTTAATAAAATTTTTCATTTTCATTTTGTTTTAATTGAAGTACTAAAAAAACTAGAACTAAATAAAACTAAAAACAGAATAAAAAATTAAAGACATTTTTAAAAGTGACAAAAACAACAAAATTATTTTAAAAAACATAGAAAATAGAAAATCCAATTCAACATATTACAAAAACTTTAATAATATATAAATTAACAAAAACTGTAATAGCATATCAATGATACTAAAATAACACTGGTACGCATCTTTTGAAGAGTCTTGCGCATGATACTGCATTCTAAATGCACAGTGATCAAGCAAAAAGTCGATGCATATTTTAGATGTTTATATTTTTACTATTCTTTGTGATGGGTCCTGGCCTCTAACTGTGTATTTATACTGGCAGGGGTTAACAGGCCATGCTATAGTGAAACCTTAACCCCTTGTGTCTAACACCTCATCATTCAACCGTCCATATTTCCTGTCCTCCATCTTCTTCAAGGGTAAATCGTGTCAAGTCACGTTAAACTGAGCCAGATCAGAACTGGCCCAGAATCAAAGCGATTTTTTGCTGTACAAACTGTCATCCACAGCACATCTGTGTCACATGGGGGAAACAGATTTGGGCCACATTTAACTGTGATGTGAAAGTAGCTTACAGTACGTAATATGGTGTCTAAGTGGATTTAAGTTTTAATGGCGATTCCAGCCTACCAAAACATTTCTCCTCTATGTCCTCTAGTTCTTTTTCAAAGAAGCGGTGATCAACACACCTCGCAGTCATATCACAGAAGGTGTTTGTGATGCCGAGTGCAGAGCGGCTCCGGCCCCAGGGGGCACCGTGAGGCAGCGAGGGTGGCAGCAAGACTTCACCACTCGACCTCCCGCTGTCCTGGGAACAGCTGCGGCGCAGTGTGGTGTACGAGCGTCTGTCGGGGCGCAGATGGCGGGCGAGGGTGATACCTCAGAGATGGCAAGCGGGCGATGCCCCTTAAGAGAGCAAGCTGGCAGGTACAGGGACGGTGAGCTTAACCCTGCCAGCTGAGTGGGTCGTCAGGAAGAGAGCGTCGTGTGCAGCGATGCACACTGCAGCACGGACAGTTACACACCAAAAACAGACTGCATGTGGAAAACCGAGTGTAGGTGATCGCTAATGCCTACAAGCGAGCAGACAGAAGGAAGAAAGAAAGAAAGCTTGTCAGTTATGTTTCAGTTCTCAGTTGTTTCTGTAAAAATGAACTTTTCCTGACGTTTCCACATAAACGAGAGTACAGAGCTATAAAATTAATGTGGATATCACCATTAAGAAGAATATGATTAATTTGAAGTTTTATTTTTGGTTGCCGATTTTTTTTTATGCCAACTGAGACATTGTTGGCATTTTATTTTATTTTAAGCAGGATACTAAAATCTCTATTTGTTCTCCATTTAATCTCTGGTGATGGTGGTGATATCATGGAGAAACAATTTTTTTTTTCTTCTTTTCTTTTTTGAGGATTTTTCTTAATTATAGACTTGACTGAAGATGGCTGGTGGTAAAATTGATCAGAGACTGTTCTTTCAAAGTTTAGGAGGCTTAATAAAGTTCTCTAAAAAGTAAATATGCTATTGGTCTATACTTTTAAATTATAGCATATATTGTCTTAAAAATAGATGTTTCTTCTGAACGTAATGTGGATAGCATCTGATCATCTTAAACCCTCTGCTGAAACTTTAGAGAGCACTTGAGAGAGGTTTATTTCTCTGAAGAAAAATATGTGAAGAAGGAAAGTTCTGCTCTCCATTTAATGCCACTGCTGTCTAGAATAGAATTTAATCTAGAGATTAAAAGATTTAATTTGTATTTTTATCCTATATGGGCAGATCTGAAATACAGGTAAACAATCCGAATTTTATTTGAGTTCAATTAACATGGAAGGTAGTGGGAACAACACAGTGTCAAAATAAGTTACATTGTCTTTTACACAACAAAGGCTAGAATGTGATCCTTAGTTTAAATATTAAACATAATATTCTGCAGTCTCAAACAAGCTGGTTTGGTCTACTTTGAAAAGCTGTTCTTCAAAGTAAACTCTTTTAAGACTAAATGTGTGAAGATTCTCAGTTATCAAAGACATTGTAGAATGCCTAGTTGTTATTTTCTAGTCAACTGAATGTGTTGTCCTGTTTTTCAGAGACTCTTCTTTAAAAACATAACCAGTGAGAGTTTACCAGTTACTAATGATGAATCTTTAAACACCACCTGAGTCAACTGAGCAGTTATACAAGTAATACACATTGGAGATATGAAACAACATAAAACGAGCTGTAAATATTCAGAAGACTGTGGTGAATTAACCAATTAGTACATGCAAAGCAGAGACAAGTTAGAAAAAGAAAAAAGAAGAGATTAAGGGAGAGGATAGAGAAAGCTTCAGCTCCATCTTTTACTATACGGTATACTACTGTATATTGTTTTAGTTCTGTTTCACAAGTTCACCCTTACATCTAATCTGATAGCAAATAGTAAGCATATTTTGGCGTGCTGTCCTGGGGGAGGTCTCCAAGCCTGGAATATGGCCCGAACCCAGAGAACTCCCCCTATCCCTAATATGGGATAAAAATAGATTAGGGGTGAGGAGTTGGGGTGGAGGAGGGATGCCGGAAAACTGTCATTGGACAGCGGTAGGCAGGCTGCATATAAATGTGTATTGTGCTCGTTAGGATGGTTAGCTAAACGAGTTGCACCTGCAACAAATTAGTTGTTTATCTGATCGTGCTCCTTCCGAACCTTGTTAATAAAACATCATTTAAAGAGGTCATGACATGGGATTTTGTTTTAAATTATTTTAATAGGTTTTGTTAGTGCTGTCAAACAATTAATCGCGATTAATCGCATCCAAAATAAAAGTTTTTGTTTGCATAATATATGTGTGTGTTCTGTGTATATTTATTATGTTAATACACACACAAAGACAGTATATATTTTGAAAATATTTATGTATTTATAGGTCTATATTTATATTCATATAATTTATATTATAAATAAATACATTTAATATATAAAAATAACAAATTTTTCTGAAATATATATATATGCATGTAGTGTTGTCACGGTACCAAAATTTCAGTATTCGGTACCGATACCAGTGAAAATCCACGGTTCTCGGTACCAATTTCGGTACCACATGCTAATTAAAAAACACACTATTTTTAATAATAAAGTCAAACAAAAATAAAATGTACAAAAATCAATGCCATTCTTTATACTTATTTAAATTGTTTCAAGTTTTTCCACAAGTAATAAAAGTATGAAAAACAGTAAACAGTAAAGTTTCACCCAAATTTAATTTGTCTTTTAATTAATGAAATTTAAACATTTTATTTATTTTTTTGTAAATAAAGGGGATTTACTATTAAAATTAAAATATGGAAGAAATATTGTGTGATTATTTCTTTAAAAATAAATATATTTTTTTCAACAGTAGTAATAGTATCACATACATTCTACTAAATAATAGTAATATATTTCTGGCACAATGTCTTTAAGATAAACTTTTATTTTGACGGGTTGCCGTGAATACCTTTAAATTTCTGTGTGTAGCTATATGATATGACTCTGGTTTTACTCAAATGAAACGGTAAAATGCTCGCGAGGGGACTCTCAGAGCAGTTCTGTAGATGTTGTTTATGTATTTATGTCCTCATTGAGACGGCAGATGTTGAAATCACCGCAAGCGTCACGCGCGCTTCAGTGTGTGTAGTAAAAAAAAACACGTGTCTCTGCCATTCATTCATTCACACAGAGACTCGCAGAACATGCGGGATTCATATCTGAATCGACTTTTGCGGCTTAATATTTACAGATACTAGTCAGTGTCGCGATTTGATTTAAGTGTAATGACCTACTTTTGATTAATTCATCCAAACTTTGACAAATTCCGTGGCATTCAGTGTTAAACTGTAAATTCCGTTTTTATAACTGGATTCCGAGGTTCCGTCCGCGTTTTCTGCATCGTGGAAATCATAGGGCCGTACGCATCAAGAACCGGGTTGACCGGGTACTCGGTACCACCGGTACTTAAAAAAATCTGGTACCTTGACGTTTTTAGTTTTTTAGTACCGACTTGGTACTTGGCGTGTGTGTTTACAGTATAAATACATAATAAATATACACAGTACACATACATATGTAAACAAAATTTTTTGGATGCGATTAATCGCAATTAATCGTTTGACAGCACTAGTTTTATTTTAGTGCCAATAAAGTGCACTAAACTGAAACTAAAAAATAAATTTGAGAGAAATTTTGCATTGTTCTAATAATTATGGGTTTTGGTACGTCCTCTCTCACAGGAAATGTAATTGCACTCTGCCTGCAATTGGAACTGAATCACTGCTTTAATAACCCACAAATTCTGCCCCATCCCCTGCAAACTAAATGGTCCAGACTGGGAAAGGATGGAAATGAACTTTGTGGACAGGTCATTGCCACACGCCTCCCCCTCCTTTCTCCCCCTTAATCCCAGATTGTCCAACTCCTCTTCCCTGCCTGTAATTACACAATATCACCATGCAAGATGCCAACAGATGCACCGCGTCTAAGACAAGCATTATGGACTTAGAGATGCTTCGGTAATTCGGTCAGCGCAAGGCGTGGAGATTATTCTATTGAGGAACGTGTCCAGGTCTTAGGTCGAGCGGCAGAAATGTACAACAGGTGGTCAGTTTCAGGGTGGACATGGCATGTGAAGAGAGCATATGCTGTTAATAACCCTAATTAAATATTAGGTTTCAATATAAAATATAAGACACCTCACTGTAATTATTAAAGATAAATAGCCTACATATCGGCTGTTCCTTTTTAGATGTTCAAGTCATCATCTTGCTCTAGAAACAGGCCAGTAATACACCAATGGCAGAGAGAATCTGTAGTTATTGTAAGTTAACATCAAATATTTCTGTGATAGAAGATGAGAAGCATTTTTTGTATGATTGCTCCTTGTATGAGGATTTGCGTAATCTTGTTCTTGTTGAAACTTGAACATATCGTTTGTGGTCACAAGTTTTACCTGGAATGCTTTTTTAATGAGTTTATATTTTAAAATATATTTTATTTCAAGTTTTTACAGTAAATATTTTAATAATACATTTTCATTGTTTTTTAAACTATTATGACGATTAAATTACACCAAATATAAAAAGCTACACAACCCACCATCTCTGCACACAAAAGTGTTTGAAGGTGATGTGTTAAAATGGCAGTGGTTCTGTGAGAGATGGGTGTTGTCTTACAAAGAGACCCGTGAATTTAGCTCTGACTGGTTCTCTGTCTTGCCTCTCAAGTCTTGTTCCAATCAGGGTTCGGCGAAGATTAGGAAGCAATGTTCCAGTAAAGGCGATTTGGACAGTAAACTGTTAGCCTGCTCACTCCGATAATCTCCCTCATTTACCGCACAGTTTGATAGGCGGGGGGTCGGTGGGTAAGCGGTAAACTATGCCCTCATCTGACTGTCAATGGTACTGCAAGACAATAGGCTGAATGGAAGGAGAATTCTGGATATAATAGGCCTACTGCTCCTGCAGCCTATACACACACAGCCAAACCAACATTTATTCAGACACCAGATATAATTTTTGATTTTTTTTACTAGAGGGTGCAGGACACTATAGTTTATTTATGTAAGTGAGGATAGCAAAATAAAGTAAACTGTGACATATTATATCCCAAAATGCTTCATAAATTGGACTACCAGAAAAATTGATACAAATTTGGGACCAAAAATTATTCAGACATTTTGACTTGACCATGTTTTGCTTTAGTGTTTTTTCTTTAATGCAAACTTTTTACACCACTGACTGATGTAAATTGGTTGGTAATTGGTTGACCTAACTTGGTATTATCTAACTGTGTACTTAAATTTAACAGCTGACAGCTACTCAACCTAATTCATATTACATACCTTTCTATCAAAGGATGAATTTGTTCTTGTGATGAGTTCTTGTTATTTTATTACCATTTTCTAAACTATAGCAAATAGTCTGTGCACACGACTACAACAGAGGCTCTATTTTTTAAGAAGGCTGAGACTGTATGGGTAGCAATATATTGCTTGTTTTTTACTGAGCCATGTTTGAAAGTCTCATTTGCTATGAAATTACAGTCTGGTTTGGAAACTTGTCTGTTCAACTGAAAAACAAATTGGCTCATATCCACAAAACAGCCATGAAAATCATAGGAATAAAACAATATGTGCCTGTACAGACTTTATATGAACAGGCAGTGGTGAGACGGGCAAAAAGTATTAGCACTGATCCCGATCATCCTCTTTTTAGTGAATACCAGTTGCTGCCATCAGGAAAGAGACTGAGAATGCCTATGTGTAAATCTAATAGATTGAAGCTTTCATTTGTTCCTGCCTCCATAAAACTATTGAATTCTAATAAGAACAATGCACCTATTAGCACTTTACTGTGTTTTTGCATTTATTTATATTACACATTGTTGTATTTTAATGTATACATAATTGTTTTATTTAATCGGTTTTGTCTATCGTTATTGTATGTATTATTGTTTAGAGCAACATTGTAGCACTCTGCCCGAGACAAATTTCCTTTCGGGGACAAATAAAGTTTATCTTTATCTTTATCTTTAACTGTGATAATGTGAGAAATGTTGAAGGTGTCTGAATAAATTTTGATTTGACTGTATATATATATATATATATATATATATATATATATATAACAATTTAGCATTTATGTATTCTTAGTTAGAATATGCTACTTATTAAAACAGCCAGATTAAACATTACTCTCCAAAGATTTTTCCCTGTGCGTTCCAGGCTGATTCTCAAAACATACAGAGCTGTCTTCTTAGACAGCATTTTAAGCGTCACCGTCGCGTCCTCAGCCTAGCCGCCCAAAAACGCTGTCTAGCGGCCGCGGCACACAAGCTTTTGAGACACAACCCAGTCGTCTTTCCCTCTCCCGCGCCTCGGGCCCTTGTTAAACGCTGGAATGTTTGGATTTGCTCGTCATATCCGTCATATGCTCCTTCAGGAAGTTATCAATTGAACACATTACACACATAGCCTACTTTATATCCCTGCGGCATCTGTCTGGTTCACATAGCCTACTCTCTGCCGAAGATTATTCCCATAACTAATAATGAGAATGGAACTATCAGCGACAGAGTTCTGCACTTTGAAGCGAAGCTGAGTGTTGTCTGTCTGGTCAACGTCAAGTTTGGCGAGATGCGGCTGTACGGGCTTCTGCTACTTTCTCTTTCCTTCTGGACGTCTCATTCAGTGTTTAAAATACCTTTAAAAATGTTTGCGGGGAAGTTTAACGCGTCTGTGCAGCTGGACCTCAGGCCTTTGAGAAGGTATCAAAGCGCAGTGGAGAGTGGACTTTCCCTGGCATCGGATCCAGCTGGGATTGTCGACTTTCTGGACATGATCAATAATTTAAAAGGAGACTCAGGTAGGGGATATTACATGCAGATGGTCATTGGGACTCCGGGACAAACGGTATGTCATTTTTTCAACATTTTGATACCTCTTTTCTATCATTTGTACATGACGTGACATGTTTTGTAACGGTACGTTTATTAATTTTGTATCTGTCTCCAGATAATGTTACATCGGAACTGTTAAATAGCTATTTAAACTAGATTCTGCATTTTTATTATACGGTGGCCTTAAAAGTATCTGGACATTTAAGTCGCACGAATGTCGTTGCATTAAACAAACATCAAACCAGCCATTATTTGTTTTAAAGAGAGATAGCAGAAGCACACTTACAAAAAAAAAAAAAAAAAAAGGAAGTGTACCAACAACCACACCTGTGTTATACTTTAGATACAATACTGTTCTGTTTGTCAGACATTAGTGAAGAATTGTTGGGATGAAATACAACTAGTTACTCTGCAAGAAAGACCTGTGCGAATTTGAGAGGATGACCACTAATGACCTCTCATACCTCCAATAAAATTACTTTGGGACCAGAGTCAAGTTAGAAGATTTAAGATATTATAATTCTGAGAAAATGTGTTATATTTTATATAATGAAATGACATTCAGACATTCGTAAGTGTGGCTTTATACATTTAGGGCCACTACATCGGTTTCAACAGTTTTCATATTGTTTGCCCTTCACGGTCTTATTTAAAACTCAGCTGATTTCTGATCAGCTGTTAAACATCAGAGTAGATGGGTACTGTAGGCTAAGGCTGATCTCAAAGCAGCGTTTCAGCTTTTAAGAGCATATCAGTTCAAGAAGCATGTGATGTGAAAGTCTCTATGAGATGCCTTGGGCGCAGGATGGAGACCAAAGAGCCCTTGATCTTTGTACTGAGAATATGTTAGAGCCAGCTCACATGGGTTCACATGACAGCGGGCCCCTCGATGAGAGCAGCTGACTCAGATTAGGGCCTGAAGCAGACGCGTGTGTCCACTTGTATGTACAGGCTTTATGGTCAGTTGGTATTGCTGTTATTAATTACTCTTTCTTATCAAAAACCCTGCAAAACTCTAAGTATTTGATTAATTTTAGATGTATTTAAAAAAAAAAAAAAAACATTGAAGTGAATCTCGCAATCTATTGATTCAGCTGTACCGCGCAGCGCCATTTATTTTCACAAAATGGCTAAAAAATGCAATCTAACTTGACTAACAAATTCTACCAAAATAATAGAAAACAATATTCAGCCTACACAGTTACTCCTCGTGATTGCTGGATAACAGCAGGGAAAGCACAATATTAGTGATACAACCGAGAGATCGTTGTTACATTCCTTAATTCTTCCTCTTTACTACTAGTTGTAGCATGAAATAAACATGAATGAACATCAGAAGGTATGTTGAAAGAAACAGTTCAACTTTGTATGAGTTATACAAGGCATATTTGTACATTCAAAACAGTACAGAATTACATTTACAATGGGCTTCTCATCTAATTCGTTTAAGCCTAGCCCACTTCCAGTTTTAGCTGAATACAGATAATTTTGAGATTGATACAGGTAATGGTGATTTATGATTCATAATAGCTTGAACCTATAATTAATTCATAAATATCATTAGGCCTACACTTTGCACAACATGATATTTTACAACCTTATCTAACCAGTTGACCTTGTCTGCATGTTGGTTGCACTACATGATTTTGATTTGGCACACAAACGTTTTTCAAATATTAGTCTAATAATCAAAGCAGTGAAGCAGTTTTGTTTAATTATTTTTAAAGAACTAATATAAAAGATTAAGCCATACTACTATAATTTCATTCTTTTAATGAGGCTTTTTTATTTTATTATGTTGTCAAGTCAGTTGCATCACCTTGACATTTCTCCAAAAATATTAAATATATTTTCAGGTTTGTTTTCAGTTGTTGAACTCCCTAATTCTAAAATTGAAGGGTTCAAACAATGAACACCACTTCCTAAATTCTGTTTAAAAATTGATGCATTACTTTTTCATGTAGAAGCATTTTAAACCCCTGCTATAACTGTAATTGCATTCCTCTCTCTTTAGAAAATCAAGCTTGAATGTAAGTGATCATAATTCATCACGTGGTGTGTCTCTCTGGAAATATTCTAATGAAATCTGCAGTGTCATTGAACATCATGTTTATTCTCTCATCTCATCACAATTGAATGTGTAAGGTGAACTGCGAGAGGCCAGGATCTTCCCACATCCTCTGCGAATATGTAATTAAGGGTACTCATGTTAATTGAGGCGCTCTTTCTAAACGAGCCACTAATTGCGGAATCTGTCGTATGTGAGGAGGCGTCGGACTGGAGTGGCTCACATCTGCTAATTGGTACAAACAGGTAGCAGATGCGTTCCCAGTGACATAGCGCCTGCCAATTAGCTAAGCCACCTCGATAGGGGTGATTAGAGCCCGCTTCACCAGTAGAGGAGCCATGGGAGCGCAGTGAGGAGGAGTACAGGGAGAGACAAGCACAGGGAAGGGGCCAGATTCTTGGAACCAAAGGGAGTATGTGTGTGCCAGGGCCCTGTTGCGGACAGACTTCATGTTTACTGGAAGTAGCCAGTAGTCATGGCTGTGGCATGGCTGGATTTTTCGTACCAGACAGGAAGTGGCAGGAACATTGCCAAAGTGAGGAAAGTGTCCTTAATGCATTCTCCAAACTTAGTAGTGGCGAGGCAAGCATTACTTTTACTGTTGGTTTTATGAGCAATTTTACATTGCTATTGTAGTTTTGTTTTTTTAACCAATGATAATTTGCACTGTGATTTTTAATTGAATAACCACAAACACTTTCTGCCTTTCCCCGCTGAAGACTGTGATTGTAGTCGTATGGGAAACAGCGGTTGTACTTTGTGCTGTTTGTCTGAAAATTCGTACTTAATAATTGCCTTGAGTTAAAGCCGGCAAGGAATGAGGAATTATACACAATAACTGGCAACTTATTTGGAAAGGTCTCTAGTTAAACACAATAAGAAGATTATTCCTCTTGAATTTCTTTCACACCCTGCAAAAACAAGGTCTATGCTTGGAATAAATACTATTCATTCTGTTCATGCTTGGAAAAACACACTGTTCATTCTATTTCTGCAATACTTTACAAAGCAGACATGTTATTAACCACTGGTTGTTCTAATCAGTTTGCTTATTAATGTGAATAACCAAGATTTGTAATATTTAACCCTTGTGAAAAAAGATGTGAGCTTAAATGTATTGAATGTGCACTTGTAGTGTACTTCAGATCTTAAAGTATTTTTTTTTTCCAAAACTGTATTTGCAGATAATAAAATATTAATGAAATAAAAGGCCACTTAAATGTTTCTTAAAAAGTACACTTTTGCACTTTCAGAAGTAAAAGTTTACTTTAAAGTACAGTTTAAATCATTAGGCTTTAATAAGCTGCTGTTGTCCTACACCCCTAAAAATAAAGGTGCTTCATGATGCCATAGAAGAACTTATTTGTCTAATTGGTTCCATAAAGAACCTTTAACATCTGAAGAACCATTCTGTTTCACAAAAGGTTCTTTGTGGTGAAAACATTTTTTTCAGATTATAAAAAGGTAAGAAAGAGATGGTTCTTTAAAGAACCTTTGACTGAATGGTTCTTCTATGGCATTGCTGTGAAGAACCTTTTAAGCACCTTTATTTTTAAGAGTGCAAGTATGCTTATTTTAATGTGTCGATTAACATAAAGCACATGTAAAGTACTTCATTATATTTAACTGTAGTGTGTTATTCGATATTACATTTAAAGTTAATGTAGGCTATTTTAAATGTCCTAACTTGCAACTGCCTCATTACAAATGTGTATTAGAAATATATTAAAATATATGACATACAAGTTTCAATAAAGTTGACCTTAAAATGTGTTTTAGTTTACCATCATCAGTATACTTTTGGCAGTACACTTTATCCAAATCAAAGACAATATATAAGTAATTCTGTAAATAATGTAATACTTTGAGTAAAACAAAACAACAACAAAAAAGTTCAACTAATTGCATTTATTATAAATGTAAACTATAATAAATTTCATGCAATTAAGCATCCGAAACATTATATTTAGTATATTAAGTACAATATTTCCATTAAAAGTATATGCTAAAATATACTTCAAGGAAAGCGTTTGCCTTCTCCTGTTTAAATAGCCAATCATTATCAGTGGTGATGTGTGGATAATAGGAAAATCCAGTTATGCCTTCAGAAAATACAGCACATTGCATTTGCTATTACAACAGAGCACTGGGTACTGTATATACAGGTGCTGGTCATATAATTAGAATATCATCAAAAAGTTGATTTATTTCACTAATTCCATTCAAAAAGTGAAACTTATATATTATATTCATTCATTAGACACAGACTGATATATTTCAAATGTTTATTTCTTTTAATTTTGATGATTAGAGCTTACAGCTCATGAAAGTCAAAAATCAGTATCTCAAAATATTAGAATATTACTTAAGACCAATACAAAGAAAGGATTTTTAGAAATCTTGACCAACTGAAAAGTATGAAAATGAAAAGTATGAGCATGTACAGCACTCAATACTTAGTTGGGGCTCCTTTGCCTGAATTACTGCAGCAATGCGGCGTGGCATGGAGTCGATCAGTCTGTGGCACTGCTCAGGTGTTATGAGAGCCCAGGTTGCTCTGATAGTGGCCTTCAGCTCATCTGCATTGTTGGGTCTGGTGTCTCTCATCTTCCTCTTGACAATACCCCACAGATTCTCTATGGGGTTCAGGTCAGGCGAGTTTGCTGGCCAATCAAGCACAGTAACACTATGGTCATTGAACCAGCTTTTGGTACCTTTGGCAGTGTGGGCAGGTGCCAAGTCCTGCTGGAAAATGAAATCAGCATCTCCATAAAGCTTGTCAACCGAAGGAAGCATGAAGTGCTCTAAAATTTCCTGGTAGATGGCTGCGTTGACTGTGGACATCAGAAAACACAGTGGACCAACACCAGCAGATGACATGGCAGCCCAAATCATCACTGACTGTGGAAACTTCACACTGGACTTCAAGCAACATGGATTCTGTGCCTCTCCACTCTTCCTTCAGACTCTGGGACCTTGATTTCCAAATGAAATGTAAAATTTACTTTCATCTGAAAAGAGGACTTTGGACCACTGAGCAACAGTCCAGTTCTTTTTCTCCACAGCCCAGTTAAGATGCTTCTGACGTTGTCTCTGGTTCAGAAGTGGCTTGGTAGCCCTTTCCCTGAGTGTGGTGACTCTTGATGCACTGACTCCAGCTTCAGTTCTCTCCTTGTGAAGCTCTCCCAAGTGTTTGAATCGGCTTTGCTTGACTATATTCTCAAGCTTGCGGTCATCCCTGTTGCTTGTGCACCTTTTCCTACCCAAATTCTTCCTTCCAGTCAACTTTGCATTTAATATGCTTTGATACAGCACTCTGTAAACAGCCACACCTTTCAGTAATGACCTTCTGTGACTTGCCCTCTTTGTGGAGGGTGTCAATGTTCTTCTGGATCATTGCCAAGTCAGCAGTCTTCCCATTATTGTGGTTTCAAAGAACAAGAGATACCCAGAATTTATACTGTAGGGATGGTCATTTATTCAAACTCAAATGTAAATATTCTAATATTTTGAGATACTGATTTTTGACTTTCATGAGCTGTAAGCTCTAATCATCAAAATTAAAATAAATAAACATTTGAAATATATCAGTCTGTGTGTAATGAATGAATATAATATACAAGTTTCACTTTTTGAATGGAATTAGTGAAAGAAATCAACTTTTTGATGATATTCTAATTATATGACCAGCACCTGTATATGGGATACAGTATGTGGAATGCATTGTGCATGACTTGACCTTACACATCCTTGTAATGATGAACAAGCTGATAATATAAACCATGATTTCCTTTTTTGACTCAACATTTATGATTGTGAAGAGTTACATTTTTATAGACATTTCATGCAAAGTAGGATTTCAAATCTTTCTCGCTTTTTCTCCTCCTGAAAAGAGACATAAAAATCATTACTTAATAACAACTCAAGATTTTCTATAATGTTTCATTCAAACACGGCATTAAAATGCGTTCCTGGGTTTAAGAGTTTAAGTGTTTTTAAATTAAGCTGTTAGGATCAGTGCAGTGGAGCAGATCTGTGTGTATATTATGATGGTGTTAACGATGAGGAATGCCCATAATGGCCTCTTTGGCAACTGGGTGAGATGGCACAGCTCTGTTATCTCATTAGTTCCCCCTCGTTGAACCAGCGCTCCAACAACATTATTCCAACTGCCGTGACCGCCTCGCAAGCGCCTGGCAAACAGAAACATATGTGTGGAGAGGCTAAATTGGAGGGCTGTGTGCCAGCAGGGTTTGATGGTATTTAGGTGGTTGACATTTAGGTATAAATAATCTAAAACAATACCATATAGTTGTTTGCACATACTTTTGGGTGCTCTGAAAATTTCTGATTTTCAATTTGTATTTTAACCTAAGCTAAGATACATGGGTTTTGGTGTTTTATGCCTTTTTGTTTAGATAGGACAGGAGGTCAACAGGAAGTGAAGTGTGTGAGGGGGGTGGGATCGGGAAAGGTCCGTGAGTCGGGACTCAAACTCGGGACGCCCGATGCGCGACGGCGCTACATGTCGGCGCAATTAAGTATTTGTATGCTAATAATACTTTGTTTTTTGTTTTTGTTTGTTGCTTAGATAGAAGATATTCTGATATAATGTATTATTATTTCTACTATTATTGTTGTATAGTCTTGTTTCAGATATATTGCACATTTATTTATTTATTCTGTGACATTACTTTCTTTCTTTTTATTCAAATTCAAAATCAATTAATGGCATGATATACTAATTAATCAAATTAATCATAATTGATCACTTATATCAATATTTGCTGAGAACAGTTCCAAGGCATTTATGTGACATTTAAAAAACTTTGTGGCATACAAAAAGTGGCTTTAAAAGTGCATGTATTGGTTGTTTTATTTCCGTATAATTGAACATGCGCAATATGGCCAAAACTATGTGGAAACTCATAGTTACTTCAGTTACTTGTGTGAAGTCAGTTTTTTAATGCTACAAAATAAAATGACATTCTAGAGATCTCTGTGCTTACAACTGTATTGCAGCAGCTTGGGACGGGTCTTTTTCTGTTCCAGCATGACAATACCTCTGTGCACATGAGTCTGGAAGAACCTGACGGGCCTGCAAAAAAGCATTGACCTGAACCCCATTTAATGCATTCAGGATCAATTGAAATGGGACCAAATCTCAGCATGTTTTAACAGTGAAAGACCTTCCCAGAAGACTATAAGCTATTATTGCGATTGATAAACCCGGTAACTTTTATATGCTACAGGATGTGACTTAAAGGTACTTACGTGGAAATAACTCCACCTACAGGAATTGCATTGCTAATGTGTAACCAAAAAATGTGTCCGCCCAATAAAGCAGTGCAAATCATTTTGGAAATTGGTACAGGAGCTAGACATTTCTGCTTTTAAACCTCCAGCATTTGACTTTTTGACTTCCATTAAAAGTACATAACTGTAAATGTAATTTTTATTTATTTATTTTAGCTGAGGGATGTTGTTTATTTTCTGTAGTAACATGTCACAGATGATCATAAGCTGTATCTAATGCAGAGTATTCCTCTGAAACTATTTCCAGCTAATGCATAAAAAATGACCCACCATTTAGTGATATATGTTAATACATACAGTGGGGGAAATTTTGTACGTTTGCCCACTGACAAAGAAATGATCAGTCTATAATTTCAATGATAGGTTTATTTGAACAGTGAGAGACAGAATAATAACAAAAAAAAAATCCAGAAAAACGCATTTCAAAAAAGTTATAAATTGATTTGCATTTTAATGAGTCAGCTATCAATCAGCAAGATTTCTGGCTCCCAGGTGTCTTTTATAGCTGAGATTAGGAGAAGTCTCTTAAATCTGTCCACAGAAGCAATCAATCAATCAGATTCCAAACTCTCCACCATGGCCAAAGACCAAAGAGCTGTGTAAGGATGTCAGGGACAAGATTGTAGACCTACACAAAGCTGGAATGGGCTACAAGACCATCGCCAAGCAGCTTGGTGAGAAGGTGACAACAGTTAGTGCGATTATTCGCAAATGGAAGAAACACAAAATAAATGTCAGTCTCCCTCGTTCTGGGGCTCCATGAAAGATCTCACCTCGTGGAGTTTCAGTGATCATGAGAACGGTGAGGAATCAGCCCAGAACTACACAGGAGGATCTTGTCAATGATCTCAAGCCGGCTGGGACCATAGTCACCAAGAAAACAATTGGTAACACACTACGCCATGAGGGACTGAAATCCTGCAGTGCCCGCAACATCCCTGCTCAAGAAAGCACATGTACAGCCCGTCTGAAGTTTGCCAATGATTCAGTGGAGAACTGGGTGAAAGTGTTGTGGTCAGATGAGACCAAAATCCAGCTCTTTTGGCATCAACTCAACTCGCCGTGTTTGGAGGAGGAGGCAGAGCCGATACTCCCTATACGCAAAGTACGCAAGCTGCGTAGAGCCCCCAAAACACCAGGGGGGGGCCCCCTTGCTCTTGAAGATGATTTAATTTTTTGGCGGTTAAGAAAACATTAATGTTAATTTCTTTTAATGCAGTGCACTGTCGCCCTTTCTATGTAAAATTCAGTCAAATCATGTAACGTAAATGTCATACAGTCTGTTGCTCGAGACAAAAAAAAAATTGAGTAGAAAGCATACTGAGAGACGCTGTTTCTCAAATGCTTTCCGTGAGCATGATTCAAGACCGAGTGAAACACGGACAAAGACGTTTCATTCATTCACAACTTGCCATCCCTCCCCCTTCCCCCCAGTTTTGCATAGGGCCCCCAGAAGTCTAGGATCGGCACCGGGAGGAGGAATGCTGCCTATGACCCCAAGAACACCATCCCCGCCGTCAAACATGGAGGTGGAAACATGCTATGGGGGTGTTTTTCTGCTAAGGGGACAGGACAACTGCACCGCATCAAGAGGACGATGGACAGAGCCATGTGCCGTCAGGGCCAGGGCATTGAAAATGGGTTGTGGATGGGTATTCCAGCATGACAATGACCCAAAACACACGGCCAAGGCAACAAAGGAGTGGAAAGAAGAAGCACATGAAGGTCGTGGAGTGGCCGAGCCAGTCTCCAGACCTTAATCCCATAGAAAATCTGTGGAGGGAGCTGAAGGTTCGAGTTGCCAAACGTCAGCCTCGAAACCTTGACTTGGAGAGGATCTGCAAAGAGGAGTGGGACAAAATCCCTCCTGAGATGTGTGCAAACCTGGTGGCCAACTACAAAAAACGTCTGACCTCTGTGATTGCCAACAAGGGTTTTGCCACCAAGTACTAAGTCATGTTTTGCAAAGGGGTCAAATACTTATTTGACTCATTAAAATGCAAATCAATTTATAACTTTTTTGAAATGCGTTTTTCTGGATTTTTTTTTTTTTGTTATTCTGTCTCTCACTGTACAAATAAACCTACCATTAAAATTATAGACTGATAATTTCTTTGTCAGTGGGCAAACGTACAAAATCAGCAGGGGATCAAATAATTTTTTTCCCCACTGTAAGATAATGACGTCATTGTTTTCTGTCTTTGCAGTTGAACATCCTGGTTGATACTGGAAGCAGCAACTTTGCTGTGGCTGCAGCAGCACATCCCTACATTACACACTACTTTAACAAAGCACTGTAAGATCACATCCCTACATCACATTCTACTACAACAGAGCACTTTAACATCAAAACGCACATTACCACTACATCACATTCTTTTATAACAGAGCATCCAGAAAAAAATTGCATTCATTATATTCCAGTTTTTTTAGTTTTTTTTTGTGTGAGTGATGTTTGTAAGTTCAGCAGCGCATTAGTGATGAATCAATGTCATGATGATTTGCTCAGTTCCAGTACATATCAGAGCTCCGGGAGGGGAGTTGCAGTAAAATACACACAGGGAGAATGGGAGGGGGAACTGGGAACTGACCGCATCACCATTCCTCAAGGGCCCAGTGGTACAATCACCATCAACATAGCCGCAATCCTCACCTCAGAAGGCTTCTTTCTGCCTGGAATCAACTGGCAGGGAATTCTTGGACTTGCATATCCTCTACTAGCTCGGGTAAGTGACATGTTATTGAGAATAGGTGTGTTATTTTAGGGATGGGTGCTACTGTTTGATTTAGCTCAGGTATAGTTGTCACGTGTTAAATTTTGGTGTCACAAAGGTGTGGCTTAGATCCTCAAACAGCAGTGCTATTATCTGCAAATGTCAATGTATATTTGCTATTACTTAGAGCCATGTTTCAGAAAGTAATGGATAATGTACCATGGTAAATGATTAGTGCCATGGTACATTTCTAATATATTACTGTGCGATAGTATCAAACTTTTTTTTTTCTTCTCTTTTAGGGACTTTTTTTTTTACATTTATGAGAGCATATTTTTTTCTCATCTGTTCCTTGTCTTTTCTTTGTCTTATATTTTTTTCTCAATTATTAATAAATACTCAATACAAATATTGATTTGTACTATGTTAGGCGTTAGTATTATATTATTTGAAAATGCATATTTAAAAATTGGTTTCAATTTCCTTAAGATGAATTTTGTATTTTTCTCCTCCCAGCCTGACCCATCAGTGGAGCCCTTCTTCAACTCTGTTGTGAGACAGACTGGCATTCCAGATGTGTTTTCTCTCCAGATGTGTGGAGCAGGAGTCTCTGCCAGCTCTACAGCAGACCCGGCAGGCGGCAGCCTGGTGTGTACCAAACCAGAAGCAGTCTTGCACCCAACTACAAAAATATACAATCTAAATTAGTTAAAAACTAATCCAACTTAGTGCTATTGAGTGTACACAACTCTGATCGTGTTAACATGAAAACTATTATGTATTATGTACAGGACCTCTAACATATATAGGTAATAATTTTCATTGCAGATGTTTGAAAAAGTTATAAGTTTTGTTTATAATGATTTGTCAAGTTAGTGCCAAAAATTAAGTATTTGTATTAATAGTTATTAATTCAGTCCAAAAAAAAAAACATTTTATTTTAAAAGTCAATTTAAATCATTGTATCTATAAAATAAATTAATATGTCCTTGTTCAGTTAAAAAAAATCCAGAAAACTTCTATGGCACTTACTTTTAGTTTGTTTACATGGTGTTTAGGTAGAGGTTTATTAGTTTATTAGATTGAACAAATACACACACACACACACACACACAGTGCTGGATAGAGTATTTACAAATTGAAATCAGTTACTGATTCCAAATGAATACATGACAAAAATTGTAGTTAGTAACGTAATCAGACGACTTTTTAATTACTTTTAGATTACTTTTGACCTATCGATCTCGTTATCACATTGTTTCAATAACATAATCTTGTACCATACTGATATAAAAAATACAAAGAGAAAGAAAATGTATTCCATTATTAACAACATGAAGCGGATTAAACATTACATAACGTCAACATTATGTTTCTTAAACTGGGATTCGAGAGTTTAATGAAAAGCGAATAAGTAATTAAATAATTTAAAAAGGAGAATTAAAATAAATCACTTTAAAATAACATCAATCAAAATTAAAACGCTTATTAAAAACATGAAAAAATTGTATTTGTCTACCTGGATGTCATATGCCCATTAACCAATGTCAGAGAACTGCGAACATGCAAATGTGATACTTAATTATTAAAATATTCATTTTAAAATATAATAAAGTAAATATATTAGGTGAAAGAGGTTCAGATGACAACAAGTTTAAGATTGCCTGCATTACATGTCAATAAGGAATACTGTAAATTGTGCATTTTAATGTGTTTGACAGACCAAAGCCTTCCACACACACACAAGTGTTGGGGAAAGTTACTTTTAAAAGTAATGCATTACAATATTGCGTTACTCTATAAAAAAGTAACTAACTGCGTTACTTAGTTACTTTTTATGGAAAGTAAAGCTTTATGTTACTTTTGTGTTACTTTTTGTCATCTGGGCTGGGCTCGCTTATTTATTTTTAATAACAGAAAACCCAAAACTTATATTTTTGGCAACTGTAAAGGCCCTTTCGGACAAAGAGTATAATTAATAAGCCTCAGGCTGAAAAAAATGGCTCTGCCTCTACACTTGCTCCCAATTTCTCTTAACGCGAGGACAGGAAAGGTGTCAGTGAATAAATAGGAAAACAGTAACTGAATTTGAAAAAGTAACTCAGATATTTTCTTGTTAATTTAAAGTAATGTTACTTTACAAGTTACTTGAAAAAAGTAATCTGATTACATAACTCGCGTTACTTGTAATGCATTACCCCCAGCACTGTATATGAATAAAGCTTTACCGAAAGGGCTCTCATTGCATTGGCTACCAATCGCAGCTCGCATCAAGTTCAAGACACTGATGCTTGCTTATAGAACAACCACAGGCTCAGCACCCGCCTACATGCACTCACTATTAAGAATCTACATCCCCTCCAGAAGTCTGAGATCTGCTAGTGAGCGACGCCTCGTGGTACCATCACAAAGAGGCTCAAAATCACTCTCCAGAACATTCTCGTTCACCATTCCTGGCTGGTGGAATGATCTTCCCACCCATATTCGGAGTGCTGGATCCCTGTCAATCTTCAAGCAACAGCTGAAAACTCATCTCTTTCGACACTACTTGACTTCACCCTACACATAAAAAAAAAAAAAAAAACTCTTTCTCCTTATTTATTCCTTCCCTTGCTAGCTTGTACTTATTTAAACAATGCCTGAGACTTGGAGTTACAAGCACTTCGTTTGTCGGATTGCCTCTTCAAGATGAATCGCTTTATGTATTCCCCAATTGTAAGTCGCTTTGGATAAAAGCGTCTGCAAAATGACTAAATGTAAATGTATTGTCCACAATTTGAAGCAAAGTGGCTAGACCCATAGTCTACAAAATCTGAGACTCTGATCAAAATTGGCCCCTAGTGAAAGATTTGAGACGGGAGTCTCATGTTATTAACAGGTAAACTGGAGTTTAACCATATGAGTTGCTGCCGTAGGTAGCGTTTAGGCTTCCAGCTTTCATAAATCAGATCAGTTAACTCCTCTCAAGGACAGATGAGATTGGGTTTCGCAGCACTACTCATGAAACATAATAGCTCAGCGCGTCTCTGCGTCTCACACCTCCGCTGCCTCCTATAGGACGACGTGTCTCGTTAGTGAGAAGCTAATTAAGCTAAAGAGAGCCCCCTGCTGCTGGCACATTCTGTTAGCAATACGGGAGCGCTGGAAGAAGAGGCGGCCATGTGTCACGCAGAGAGGAGCAGATGGTAAGCACGGTGGGGAGGGGTGTGTCCTGTGTCCACCGCTGAACAATGTCCAAAGCCTTTTGGAAATATTTGACTAGCCTCTTAATTGGATGCTATTTGCAGAAGTCAGAAGCTCCAGAAAGTCCATTTTATTTTTATTTATTATTTATTTTTTGTTTGATCTGATATTCTTAGACATAAGCTAAGGAAAAATAGGTAGATGAGCAATCGTATTGTAAGTAAAACAAAAATCTGATTGATTGATTGATTAATAATAAAAAATGTACTTTTAATTTTTTTTTAGATTTTATACAAAGAATTACGACTTTTATTTTCGATTAGGACGACAGCAGTAAAACAGATAAATAAACACAAAATACAGCTAATAAAAGTAGAAAACAGTGTTTATCTAGATTAATTAATTAATCAATCAATTAATCAATTTCACAGTAGGTCACTGACACTGGTCAATTTTGAGATTTAAGTATATTATGCTTCCAAAACTTGCCATCTTTCAGACTAGTGGAAATTTCTAAATATACCTACAGTGGCATGCGGAAGTTTGTGAACCCCTTGCAGAATCTGTGAAAATGTTAATAATTTTAACAAAATAAGAGAGATCATACAAAATGCATGTTATTGTTTATTTAGTACTGTCCTGAGTAAGATATTTGACATAAATGATGTTTACATGTAGTCCACAAGACAAAAAAATAGCTGAAATGATTAAAATAACCCCCTTCAAAAGTTTGGGAACCCTTGGTTCTTAATACTGTGTGTGGTTACCTGGATGATCTACGACTGTTTTTTTTTTGTTTGTTTTGTTTTGTGATGGTTGTTCATGAGTCCCTTGTTTGTTCTGAACAGTTAAACTGAGCACTGTTCTTCAGAAAAAAATCCTCCATGTCCTGCGGATTCTTCAGTTTTCCAGCATCTTTTCCATGTTTGAACCCTTGCCAGCAGTGACTATGATTTTGAGCTCCATCTTTTCACACTGAGGACAACTGAGGGACTCAAACACAATTATTAAAAGAGGTTCAAACATTCACTGATGCTCCAGAAGGAAACACGAAGTATTAAGGGCCGGGGGTGAAAACTTTTGAACAGGATGAAGATGTCCACATTTTTCTTATTTTGCTGAAATATCATCTTTTTATTTATTTATTTATTTATTTATTTAGTACTGCCCTTCGGAAGCAACAGAAGATACTTTGCATGTTTTCTGCAAGACAAATTAAGGACAATTTACCTTCATCTTCAAATTCAAAAAGTTTTCACCCAGGTGAAAAACAAGTACACTTCCATAATGTATGATCCACACATGGATCATATTCATGGTGTCTCAAAATATCACAGTTGAGAACACTTAGATGATCTTAAGTTTATCTTAAGAAGTACTAAAGAATCATTTTTAGTATATTAAGTACAAAATTAGTGCGTGAAAATAGAGCACTTTAAGTACATTATGGAAGTGTACTTGTTTTTTACCTGGTGGAGCATCAGTGAATGTTTGAACTTTTTTTTTAATAGTTGTGTTTGAGTCCCTCAATTGTCCTCAGTGTGAAAAGATGGAGCTCAAAATCATATAGTCACTGCTGGAAAGGGTTCAAATATGGAAAAGATGCTGGAAAACTGAAGAATCTGCAGGACGTAGATGATTTTTCTGAAGAACAGTGCTCAGTTTAACTGTTCAGAACAAACAAGGGACTCATCAACAACCATCACAAAAAAACAACTATGGATCATCCTCAAACTTTTGAAGGGGGTTATTTTAATAATTTCAGCTATTTATTTTTTTGTCTTGTGGACTATATGTAAACATCTTTTATGTAAAATATCCTACTCAGGACAGCATTTTGTATGATCTCTCTTATTTTGTTAAAATTATTCACATTTTCACAGATTCTGTAAGGGGTTCCCAAACTTTCACATGCCACTGTAAATATCAAAAATCCCCTTGGTGAAGAAAAAATTTAATAATTTAATGTCAACAAATTAAAACAAAAATGTATCCAATGTTCACATTTCTGTTCTCAAAATGTATGCAAACCTGCATATTTTAATAATACCTCATTTGCATATCTCAACATAACATTTCAGAAATCTTGTAATATAAAACAACTGTCTTAATGTACTGTGACTGATCAACAAAGGAAATTATTGGTAAAAATTTAAAACCCTGTTAACCTGTATTGTCTTGCCTTAATTTTAATTAATTGTTAATATCTTGGAAGATTTTTAATACAGGTGCTGGTCATATAATTAGAATATCTATAGAATACTAACTTTCATCTGAAAAGAGGACTTTGGACCACTGAGCAACAGTCCAGTTCTTTTTCTCCACAGCCCAGGTAAGATGCTTCTGACGTTGTCTCTGGTTCAGAAGTGGCTTGGTAGCCCTTTTCCTGAAGACGTCTGAGCGTGGTGACTCTTGATGCACTGACTCCAGCTTCAGTTCTCTCCTTGTGAAGCTCTCCCAAGTGTTTGAATCGGCTTTGCTTGACAGTATTCTCAAGCTTGCGGTCATCCTTGTTGCTTGTGCACCTTTTCCTACCCAAATTCTTCCTTCCAGTCAACTTTGCATTTAATATGCTTTGATACAGCACTCTGTAAACAGCCACACCTTTCAGTAATGACCTTCTGTGACTTGCCCTCTTTGTGGAGGGTGTCAATGTTCGTCTTCTGGATCATTGCCTAGTCAGCAGTCTTCCCCATTATTGTGGTTTCAAAGAACAAGAGATACCCAGAATTTATACTGTAGGGATGGTCATTTATTCAAACTCAAATGTAAATATTCTAATATTTTGAGATACTGATTTTTGACTTTCATGAGCTGTAAGCTCTAATCATCAAAATTAAAAGAAATAAACATTTGAAATATATCAGTCTGTGTGTAATGAATGAATATAATATACAAGTTTAACTTTTTGAATGGAATTAGTGAAATAAATCAACTTTTTGATGATATTCTAATTATATGACCAGCACCTGTATATACAAAGGAAAGCTGATATGTCTCAGATTACATGCTTTGATGTCTTTGTGTTGTATTTCAGATCATGGGCGGAGTTGAGCCCACGTTGCACCGGGGTTCAGTTTGGTACACGCCAGTCCTAGAAGAATGGTACTATCAAGTGGAAGTCTTGAAGCTTGAAGTTGGAGCCCAAAATTTAAACCTAGACTGCAAAGAGGTACATGACACAGCCCAGCTCAAAAATATGCACTTTTGCATTTATTATGAACAAAGCCAATTCAACCAGAAAATATAGTCCATCCTGGACTATGATGGAGTTAAAAACACTGTGGTTATTTGACCTTGTGAGGACAGTAGAGTCGTGACTGGAATTGCTCCAAGGCTGAGCTGAAATTGTACCTTTAAAGGCTGCCAGTGGAGTAATTCCAGCATTCAATAAGATATACGGCAGAGAATATCACTACTAAGAATGCAGTGATCTTGTTCATGAAATCCTGAGAGGAGCAGAGCAGGTATTGCTTTTTGTTTGATGGAGGCCTTGACTGATCTTTCTCTCCCTTTGGTCGTTTCATTCAGTACAACTCAGATAAAGCCATTGTGGATAGTGGGACGACTTTACTGCGACTTCCTGGAAATGTGTTTAGTGCTGTGGTGGAGGCCATTATGCAAACATCACTGGTATGACCTTCCATTTTGGCAAACGAGTTGCCTCTTGTGCATGCTTAAGGGCCTCGGTCTTCAAAATGACTCCTTAGTTACAATTGATTGTGTGGAACCCTGTTCTCTCCTGCTCTGCCAGATTGAGGATTTCTCGGTGGGATTTTTTGATGGGACCAAGCTTGCATGTTGGATGAGAGGTGAATCACCATGGAGGTTTTTTCCGAAAATCTCAATCTACCTCAGAGCAACAAACACCAGCCAGTCCTTTCGCATCACCATTCTTCCACAGGTTAGGACTAAAGCCCAAAGTATACGTCAGGTTTTACGCATACGCGAGTCCGCATATAGTGCATTTTGTCACCAGAATAATGTGCACGTCCTGTAACCTTACTTATTTTGTAACCTTACTTTGTAACCACAGGTCACACATGCGCTTTGAATTTGTTGTTACACAAGTTGGCAACACTGTTGTTATTTCACAGTAGAAGACCAAACTAAAGAGTCAAAACAACAACAAAATACTGGAGACTTTAACAACAACAGATGTCTGAAAGGCTACGCATTTGAAGTAGTAGTTAGTTTGGTAGTAGTTTATTGTTAAAAAAAATAAAGATTTTTAATTTAAGTTACTCAAATTTAAAATTGAAATTTCAGTTAGTTGCCGCTGTAATATTTCTCATTTTCATTTAGTTGTAGTAAATTAAACCAAACTAAAACTAGAACTGAAATAAAAATAAACCTAAATTAAACTTGCTTTTCAAGCAGGTTTGGTTTTGGCGTATTTGTCATTCATTGTCTCTTTCGGGATTGAAGAAATTGTAGCTCTCTTTTGAACAGTTTAAACATCATCATCATATTGCGCACTATTGTACATGGGCTCTAAATTAATAATATACTTTGTGGTTTTTGATGTGATGTTACACAATTTCTTAAAATTACCAGAAACCAGGATTGTAAATACTTGCTCTTTCCTTGACACCACATTTTGTCTCCGCAGCTGTACGTCCAGCCAGTCACTGATATTGACGGCACATTGGACTGTTTCCGTTTCGGAATCTCCCCTTCAGCAAACGGCCTAGTCATTGGAGCCACTGTGATGGAGGGCTTCTACGTCATCTTTGACCGTGCACAAAAGAGGGTGGGCTTTGCCGTTAGCACTTGTGCAGGTAGGTGGGTTCAAGGGTGTGCAGATTAATATTTCAAATTCTAATTTTGAAATTGTTTCTGATAGAAACGGTTACCGCTGTACAACAGTGTATACAGTGGGTACAGAAAGTATTCAGACCCCCTTAAATTTTTCACTCTTTGTTATATTGCAGCCATTTTCTAAAATCATTTGTTCATTTTTTTCCTCATTAATGTACACACAGCACCCCATATTGACAGAAAAACACAGAATTGTTGACATTTTTGCAGATTTATTAAAAAAGAAAAACTGAAATCACATGGTCCTAAGTGTTCAGACCCTTTGCTGTGACACTCATATATTTAACTCAGGTGCTGTCCATTTCTTCTGATCATCCTTGAGATGGTTCTACACCTTCATTTGAGTCCAGCTGTGTTTAATTATACTGATTGGACTTGATTAGGAAAGCCACACACCTGTCTATATAAGACCTTACAGCTCACAGTGCATGTCAGAGCAAATGAGAATCATGAGGTCAAAGGAACTGCCTGAAGAGCTCAGAGACAGAATTGTGGCAAGGCACAGATCTGGCCAAGGTTACAAAAAAATATCTGCTGCACTTAAGGTTCCTAAGAGTACAGTGGCCTCCATAATCCTTAAATGGAAGACGTTTGGGACGACCAGAACCCTTCCTAGAGCTGGCCGTCCGGCCAAACTGAGCTATCGGGGGAGAAGAGCCTTGGTGAGAGAGGTAAAGAAGAACCCAAAGATCACTGTGGCTGAGCTCCAGAGATGCAGTCGGGAGATGGGAGAAAGTTGTGGAAAGTCAACCATCACTGCAGCCCTCCACCAGTCGGGGCTTTATGGCAGAGTGGCCCGACGGAAGCCTCTCCTCAGTGCAAGACACATGAAAGCCCGCATGGAGTTTGCTAAAAAACACCTGAATAAGATTCTCTGGTCTGATGAGACCAAGATAGAACTTTGGCCTTAATTCTAAGCGGTATGTGTGGAGAAAACCAGGCACTGCTCATCACCTGTCCAATACAGTCCCAACAGTGAAGCATGGTGGTGGCAGCATCATGCTGTGGGGTGTTTTTCAGCTGCAGGGACAGGACGACTGGTTGCAATCGAGGTAAAGATGAATGCGGCCAAGTACAGGGATATCCTGGACGAAAACCTTCTCCAGAGTGCTCAGGACCTCAGACTGGGCAAGGTTTACCTTCCAACAAGACAATGACCCTAAGCACACAGCTAAAATAACGAAGGAGTGGCTTCACAACAGCTCCGTGACTGTTCTTGAATGGCCCAGCCAGAGCCCTGACTTAAACCCAATTGAGCATCTCTGGAGAGACCTAAAAATGGCTGTCCACCAACGTTTACCATCCAACCTGACAGAACTGGAGAGGATCTGCAAGGAGGAATGGCAGAGGATCCCCAAATCCAGGTGTGAAAAACTTGTTGCATCTTTCCCAAAAAGACTCATGGCTGTATTAGATCAAAAGGGTGCTTCTACTAAATACTGAGCAAAGGGTCTAAATACTTAGGACCATGTGATATTTCAGTTTTTCTTTTTGAATAAATCTGCAAAAATGTCAACAATTCTGTGTTTTTCTGTCAATATGGGGTGCTGTGTGTACATTGAGGAAAAAAAATGAACTTAAATGATTTTAGCAAATGGCTGCAATATACAAAGAGTGAAAAATTTAAGGGGGTCTGAATACTTTCCATACCCACTGTACATCAAGTTATACCATGGTCTCTCTGAATACTTGATTCTGACTGGCTGGCAAGGTATGCAGTAAAACCGTTTAATGCACAGGTAGTTCCAAGTCAGTTTAATCACCGTTCTATATATTAATGCGCTGCTTTAATTGATGCACACACACACACACACACAGAGGGGGAGAGAGAGTCAGAGATCACTCTCTCTGCACGCACGCACAAACTCGTCAACGCTTCCCTGTGACTTTAATTAATAAAATGGCCTAGATACTAGATTGCTACATTATATTCCTCAGCAAGGAGTTGTAAAATCGCTCTTGTTGACCGCTTCAAATTGTTTGGCACACAGCTTCATTGTTTGGAGAGAGATGCGCAGACGCAGGTAATTCACAACTATCATCTCTCTCAATCGAAAAATTCATTCAAAGACTATAATTCTTTCAAATAAATGTGATCTTACCGCACTATTTCATCTCTGAGTCTGATTTGAAGCGGGCAGAACGCTAGTGCTAACGAGCCTTAACTGATGAAAATAACCATCATTTTTACCCTTCCGGTCAAATATTGCACTACGAACATGGTTAACAGGTTTAACTTGTCAATGCTGGCAAATAACCAAGTTATAAGCGAATAATGCAGGGCTAGCTGTGGATTAAACGATTTTAATGCACTTCGCGGAGACGCACTCCGCTTCGCGTCGGGTGGTTCTTGGCCTCCACGTTGTGCATTAAAATCGTTTAATGCGCAGCTAGCCATGCATTATTTCTTACATATGTCAAAGACAAAGTAACTTACAGTTCAAGATAGAACCTGATTATTGAACAATTTCTAATTTAATAGTTACGATAACACGCATTGTCCTTATATATTTACTTATAAGCAGTGGTGGATGAATTACAAAAATCAAGTACTTCAGTAAAAGTACAGTAAATACACTATCAAAACATTTAACTTTATACTAAACACGTTAACTTAAAGACATTAACAAAACATTGAACAATATACTAAAATGTCAAAAATATACTAAAATGTCAATTTAGGTTATTCGTAATTCAAGTGTGCAAACAAGTGTGTAAAAAATGATTATGGTATTAAAAAAATATACTGACGTCACATGGGGCAAAATATGGTGGCTGTACCTTTTAAGAGATAGGATACTGGCTTCATATATGCATGGGCAATACTTCTATTTTTTTTTTTTTTTTCCTAAAATAGCCTAACCCATACAACAAATGCATCCATATTCAAGCATTTCAATGGGCTTAAACTGCTCTATTTACAGCAGATTTAGTTCACAAATAACTGATAGTCATGACCTAAATATGATTTTCATTTACAATAATCAACTAAAATTCGGTATTAGTAACTTTTTGTACCATCAGCCGCGCACACATTTAAGCTCTGACGATATCCCGTTTCTTGCCCATTTTGACTGGATCACTGAGTCTGAGAATTTGCTGCTATCGGATCAGCCTGAATGAATCAATGAGTGAACGAACGGGTTCATTACAAAGAATCGTTCTTGCATCTCAGAGGGAGTGGTGATTTCTTCCTTTCAAAATAATGAGGAATAACCTTTTTTTTTATTTTATTTTTTAATGAAAAGTGGTGTAAAAACTTTGATACTATGCTTTGGAATGTAATGAAGTTTGTCAAAATAAAAACAATCTGAGAAAGTAGAGCTATTGGAAAAATGTGCTTACTGTCCACCATTGCTAAATCTGGCCCTCAGATCCCAGACCTCTCAAACTTAAATTACCTAAGTAAATACCTCTTCTGTCTTTCCAACAGAAAATGGTGGTGTGCCATTTGCAGAGATCGCCGGGCCGTTCCTATCTGAGGGCGTAGCGTCAGACTGCACGAGTGGCGTGCCTCTCAGGGAACCGGTGATGTGGGTGATCGCGTACGCTCTGATGGGCATATGTGCCTTGGTTTTGATCGTGCTCCTCTTCTTGCTCATACTGCCTTGCCGACCGCACAGAGACGGCGAGATTACAGACGAATCCTCGCTGGTGCGGCATCGCATCAAGTGACGTCAGGCGTCAACTGAAGATGAGGAGGCACCAACTCAACAAAACAGGGCTGAAGGAACTCAGAGCAGGTAACGGGGTGAACACACTGCACTGAGCTCCGGGTGAGATTACATACATTCCTGATTGTCTGGGTGGAAGATGCTGGGATTTGGACATTTGTTGACACTTGTGGACATTTACAGTTGACTGAACTTTAAGGAAGAGGATAAAACTACTGAAAGATGAAGGAATCATGATTATACATGTGATTCTAATAAAAAAAAGAAAAAAAAAAAGAAATCATAAATAAAAGTGCCAAAATATTAGTATGAATATGGCATTGGAGTAAATGGTGATGTTGATGCTCCAATGTTTCTTCAAAGTATGCTGCTCTTTTTATTCTTAGTCTTCAATATAATTGAGTTAATAAAACTACTGGAAATCAGCAATGGTCTCTCTGAGGACTGAATGAGGTTCATGGTTCAATGAAGTAAGTTTATTTACTGTTATTGTCTAGAGGATGATGTTTCCTTTTAGATGTCCCTTTTTAGCAGTGCACTGAAAGGAATAATTCAGCCAAATATGAAATTTGTCATAAAATTCTCCCCTATGTTTTTCCAAACCTGTAAATTGAAAATGTTTGACAGAGTGTGATGCTGCTCTTGCTTATAAGAGTACAATAAAAAAAGCAATGGGAAGGGATGCTGTTGAGGTCAAATATAAAAAAAATATGCTATTGTATGGCTTCAAAAAACTTAGTCCATATAGGTTCTGTGCTATATTATTATTATGTTTATGATCTTCTTCATTAAGCAGTTATCTGCTGTAAACTTTATTCAGGAACTTTCGCTGAAAATCAACAACGCACAATAAAATAATAAACCTAGTTTCACATTTCACTGGGCAAAGACGGCAGGAGAGTTCCTTGTACAGAGTTCCTTATTCCTTTCATTTAAAGTTCACTCCGAATGTCTGTATGCCCCACTGAGTGAATTCATTGGGTCTCATTCGCTAAGCATGCGTACGGGTAAATCTGTGCATGAAATCTGTATACAAACAAATCAAGATTCACCAAAAAATGTAAGGTTTCTCTAAAGAATGATGCAGGCATATACAGTATGTACAGTTGGCTAATGAGAGATCTGTAAACTGGGTCTATATAAAGTTTTTTTTTTTATTGTGTTTAAAATGTATAGTGACTGACTCATGATATTCAGAGAGTTAAATGACTTGGCACAAGCTGATTGGTTTATGTTGCATATGCAGCCAATGAGCTTAATGTCTTGCATTTATATGGCTGACTAGCATTCACTTGAGATTTTTGCAGCGTGCTTTCAGAGTTTTTCTGAAACCCTCCACCTTCCCCAGCTCCACCTGTATAGATCTGCTGTGGGTTATTTTATATGCTATTTGTGCAGCAGCAGCATGTCTTAAATACTCACAGCACCATATCAGTATTGGCAGTAGCAAGTTCCTGTATTTGCTCACAGAAGCAGCAGCAACAATCTACAACTACAGCAATAACCAACAGCAGCAGCAGTTCAGCAGCAGTGTAGCAGATCTATTCCGACAAGACCAAATAAATTAACATTGTCATATCCATTACCATGCTAAAATCTTCAGAGTTGTCATGATTGAACTGGTTTTGAGGACTGCGCACTTGACATTGCACACTATACACACTCTTGCAGATCCTTAAGCAAAGGCATATGTTTGATGAAAGGCTGTAAAGAAAAGGTAGCGAGTAAGGCCCATATATAGAGATGGTTATGCAAATGACTAACATGTTGAATACTCCAAATCCACTGACATTAGAAAAACGAGGGTAAGAACAAATTTGTGTGCATATGCATGTGGTGTGAATTAAGTGGAAAGTTTTCGTGAGAAGTTCAAATGTGCATGTAAATAGGAATAAGCTATGCAATTATTAGTGAATGAGACCCATTGTTTTTCTCCTTCATGTTTGGTAGCCTTTTAAATGTGCTTGTGTGATTGGTACAACAATGTCATTCTTATAACATTAGATCAGATCATAATCATGAAGATTTAAAAAATTAGGGACTCTTCTTTGTTTTTAAGGGTGTGCCGCCTTGTGTAATATCTTCCTTTTATTAAAAATTACATTTAGGCCTAGATCAAATTTGACCCCTCAGATCAGACGGAAGATTTTTCTTGAATTTCAAATTTCTCTAATGTGGGTTTCTTAAGAAGACTGGAAAAAGAGCGAGGAGAGAATCTTTAGCCAAAACTCCTGCACATTTGCAGTTTGTATTTGTATTCCCAGGTATGCATCTTTGACCTATTTTTATGCTTTTATGTTTTATTTGTGTAATTGATTTTGGATTGATCTTTTATTTCTTAATTCTTTCATTTACATGTGTAGCCCTACCTGGTGAATAAACTTGTCAAACTTGATTTGTTCTGGAATTGTGATTAAATTATTTCTAGTAGATTCTATGGCTTAAAATATTTCGAAACCCCAGATTAATGCAATCCTGGGTTATCTTGGTTTATGTTACACACTGTTCATACCTGGAGTTAACACTTAATCCTGGGTATTAAAAATGTGATGTTTTACACTATATTCCTAAAAATAGTTGTGAGTTACCTGCGTCTGAATTAACATTCTTTTTCCATATTTGCAGTGTCAACAACCATTATTGGATAAATAAAGCATATGAACATTACAAATAACGGCTCATGCTTCTGTATCAATTCAAAACACCCATGATTTGAATTGAGAAGTGGCCACTTCATATGGGACCTTCAAATTTCTTCTTGTTATCTTTTATCTTATTGACTTAGCAAGTTGTACAAGCTGTTGGAAGTTAACCACTGAGTATGATCAGACTGGCTTGTTTGTGACGGTGTTTCTGACCAATGTGGAGTGTTTTGTTTACTGCCTTTAGAGATACTCCAGGTGTACTGTATCGTATATTATAAATTGCGTGGGATAAAGCATTGGCTAAATAATTACTTGTAAAAACTAGTAATAGTAACTAGATTGCATTTTCTAAAGGAGAAGAGTGTTACAAGTGGTTTTTAGGGTGTTCTGGGTGGTTGCTGATGCGGTGCCAACCAGTGGGGACATTTGCTAGAGCCAAATGCGATGTGGCAAATATAATGTTATACTGCTAGAACCATACTGAATAACGTACTTGCATTACAAGGGAAATATAAATATGCTATGAACTCTTGTTCATATATGCTACATGCTGTACTCCTGTCTGAAATCAGCTGGGATATATCAAGAGGGCATGATTCAACTGCGCACACACATACACACAGGCTCAAGTCTTTTTGTGAGTTATGTAACAGCCTCTCCGCTGCTGTTTTAAGTAGGTTTGCCTCATGAAGCCACTAATGAACCTAAAGCAGCTCTAATCATCCTGCAGCTCAACTCCAGACTCGTTCACTCTTGATAACTTCATTAACTGCACCGACACATTGATTAATGAAGCAGAGATTGTACAGTATGTGGCTAACAGTCTCATGGGATACTGCAGTCGGCAGATGTGTACAGTAGAGATAGTATGCTGCTATCAGGAGTAAAAATTAGCTTATATATTCAGGCATACAGCACCTTCTAAAAATTTTGACAATATCAGCATGAATCCTTATTTCTCGCCATAAATGCATTAAAGTAACTTTAAAAATTAACACTGGGAAGGATTTTTGACTACTTTTATTGTGCAGTCTTGTTCTTTTTGGAGCTTGACAGTTCCTGGTTGCGGCATGCTTTCATATGGAAGAGTACCTTGGACATTCTGCTATATATCTCCTTCCTTGTTCCATGTTAGAAATTTAGAAAGTATGATAATAAACTGTCAACTTAATTTTTTCCCTGTCAGCGTTAAAAAAAAAAAAAAAGAGTTGCCAGCAAAACATGGAAAAAAGGCTACTTCATTGTGGATGATTTATACATTTTAAAACAACAACACCACAACAAATGCTCTGTATTTTTGTATTTAACATTCATTTAATAAGGTGCTCAATTTTTTAAAGACCATTTGGCCTTGTCTAATCATGTCCACTTTTTGAGTGTATAAAAAAAAACAACAACAACAACAAAAAACACTAACATCAGCATCATTTTCACCTTCTATTCTATCCGTCACAACTTGTGAAAGATAAAAGCCAGTCCTCGGTCACTGAGCTAGTATAAACATTGTCAAGGTGATCAAAAATGATGCACTGCTTTGAATGCTTGGAATCCTTTCCTCAGGATTGACCTGATGTAACTTTATACCTGATTCAGTGTTAAAGACCGCAGGTTTGATTCAAGGCAACTGGTATCGTATTCCTCTGCTAACATTCATGTTTTCAATAAACCGAAAACACTTTAAACAGCACCATATTGTTCATGCATGTGGTCTCTTTCACTTGAAATAAATTGTGCTTTTATCAGAAAAATAATGTTAAAATGCTATAGTAAGTTAAATGTTAGTTTCCCATATTTTGGTTACAATTTTACTTTAAAATATTGAAATAAGTTTGTTAATATAATTTAATTAAAAAAAAAATAATAGTTTTACATGAAACCACCTTATAATTTGTGGTGAATATACATTTGATTATATTTTATATAAATGTTTTAATTAGACTTATTCATGTGTTTTCATCAAATGTAATTTCATCTAATGTTAAATAAAAGACACGATCTACTAACAAAAGTTGTTTTACCGTAAATTGAAATAGACAAAATGAGAACTAAACGGTTTAACCGTGATTTATTGTGCATCAAATATGCCATGAAAACAACAACAATTTACAGTATGAGCAATATCTGTACTGTACATTAAGTACACCTTACAAAATGAACCAAACAATGAGGACTTATGCATGTGATTTTTAAAAAATTCTCTTTCTTTTTAATACATACAATTCAAAGCTTGTGGTGTTTTGAAAAAAAAGAAGATATTTTCATTGCAGAAGCATTATCATTCTAAATGTTTTTTAATTTAGAGTAAGACAACAGACTGTTCAGCCGTTCACCATAAGTATTAAGCTATAGTGATCATTGCTACGTACTAAATATATTTATTTAATTCAATTATATACAGGCAAATAGTGCAACAAGTATTAAAGTATTTCAATCTTAACCAGCTATTTGTTACATTTCTACTGTCAGATTGCATTAATTTTCTTTGGTGTGCGATTGTTCTATCAAGTGGTAAGTGCTGCATCCACACAAGCACGTGTCAGACCCAGGCCTGCCAGCCGGGGAAGAGGCGGCTGAGGTTTTTGGGGTCCATTGCCTGCTGAATGAGGAGGTTTACCTGGCCGCCCACGCTGAGCACCGTCCCCTCCTCAACACCCTTCAGCTTCTCCTGCAGTCTGAGTAACACACGCTCCGCCACTTTATTAAAGCTCTGACTGTCACTGCAGAAACACACAACACATCAACCTATCAGAGAAGTCACGTCTATGCTCTGAAGCAATCTTTGCTCCTTTGAAGAAATCTGTATTGTAGAAAGTATATAAATAAGCTTGGCGATGTTGGCCTTGCAATGGAGAATGGTAAATATGTGTACATAAGCTTAATACATCTGTATTTTCATTTAAAGCCTTTATTCAAATTAGTGCATGTGTATGGTATACTTTTCTCTTACTAAAACTCTTACTGACTCTATACTGCCCTACGAAGGCAAAATACTGTAACTACACTTGTACTTTTTAAATTTAAAAGGCTTTTTTCATTTATTTATTGGGTTTGAATTTTCACACTGGCTCTGAATCCTTCGGAATCAAATCATTCTGTCTCAGAAAAATCACAATTTTAGCACATTTACAAGACAGGTGACATCGATTTAACCTTTTAAAGCCTAGTGTATGATACTTGACTGGCAAATTTCTAAGGCCTCTAAATTATCAGCATGATCAAAAGTTTGCTGAAAAATAAAACATTATACACAATCTACTTGCCTTCTCTCATTAAAAAAATCATACTTTTTTTTTTACGCACATGAAAGTTTTAGTATAATTGTAAAAACATCCCCTTTCAGGTTGTGGTACATGTGTCTTTATGCTCCAAAATCTTTAATGATTTTAAAATTAGCATTAGCAATATTTCAAGATAAACATTTATTGCATTAAAGCAACTTAGGTTTACTTGATTATACATCATTTTTTAGAAAAATAAAAATAAAAATCTATGAAAATTATGAGTATTAAATATGATACATACGGCTTTTGAACAATATTTGGTAACACAAATTATTTTTGTATAATGCATTATAAAGGTATTCATAATGTATTTTGTAATGCATTATATCTTTTCATAAATGCAACCAAAGTCAAAATGCATTATAATATTTGAAGGTTTGTTTGTCGTGTTTTAATGCATTATATTTTCTAAAGAATAGATAGATAATTATTATAATGTACTATAACTGGTTACAATGAGATCATACAATGCATTACAAGGTATAATTAATGCATTAAAACTACTTTTATAATGCATTATATATTAAGGCTTTAAGCAAAGTGTTACTGAATGTTTATTTGTACATCTATCAAATCATCATGCATTGCATCGCATTATACAATATGTTTTGTTCCCCACAATAAAAACTATGGCGCTTTTATCATAAAACGAATCATTTAAATACCATCTTACTATGAGATATTATAGATATAGATATATATAATATATATATAGAGTTATAAATTATATTAATATGCATTTTATGTTAGTAGTCTGTTATACAGTTTAAAGTTCTCATTGATTTGAACTACAAGCTATCGATTTTCTTCTTACTTTATGGCCATACAAATATGAGGAGGAACTGCACCAAATTGCATATTTTCACTCAATTTGGGCCTCTAAACAAATTTTAATTGTTTTTTCCCCCTCCTCGAGAGTGAGCTACATGGTCTCCTGTATCATACTATATGATCCAAAATAAATAAATGATGTAACAAAAATAAAGTTTTCAAATTTGGACTGAAGGTTCAATAAACTCTTTCATTTCCAACATTAGATTTTTCTGACTAATATTTCATATGTCAGGCTTTACATGGTTTAATACAGCATGCAACCTGTTTTAATAACTGAAGATGTTGCTATTAACAGTTTGACATTTTTACTTCCCACAATTGCTTAAACTAAATAGGATGGGGAATGTTTCTGTGCACAAAGCTCAAGAATATGTAACGAGGCTCAGTTTATGATTGGTTTTCTGTTGCTGAACAACATTCTATAACAGAAGTTGTTTCGCATTGTATGCCTTCGTCACCTCAATTCAGAACGGGTTAATGTTCAAGGGTTAAAAGTGATGTTAAAAGTGAAATGACAAGTAAATGTTGCATAAACCGTGTAAAAAAAAAAAAAAACAGGTTTAGCATGAAAAGTTGATATTTGTTAATTCTCAATATTACATTTAAGTGCCTCACATTCAATGTACATTACATTATTTCAGAGATAAACAGGACGTGTTCATGTAGTTAAACAGAACAGAACACCGGGGTTTCAAGACTCAGTAAAGTCTTGTGTGTTTACCCCATATGTTGTGAAATTGGGCTCCAGACAGAAGGAGATACCTGGCCTTGCGGTGGGCGTCGATCTCGTCTCCTCCCTGCGTGGGGTTGAGAGTGGCATTGAGCTCTGCGTGCTCGTCGTGCTGCTGCAGGTAGAAGGCCTTCAGAGGGTTCATGGTCCAATCAAACAGAGGGTCGTACAGCAACACCTGCACACACAAAAAACAAAAGCAGCATTCATTTACTGACGAATGACACCTGTCCGGTATGAGATGTGATGAATTAATTCATGTTTACCTCAACAATGGTCAACAGGGCTTCCTGAGAACTCCTCATAACTTCCATTGTTTTCTCACAACATCTAAATAATAATAATAAGAAGAAGAAGAATCGTTCAGCTCCTTTCACAGAAACCCAAATACTTGTAACAAAACATCTGGAGTCTCATTTTGGTGTTTTCACACTTGAGTCATTTCAGTAGCCTGTTACATGAAGCTGGATGAAAAAACTCGGAGTTTCAGAGTAGGTTTAGAGTTGCCAAAACCAAACAAATGCAACCTGGTTTAGATCAGGATCAGTGAGCTCAGAAAGCTTGCTATAAACATTCTCTGTCGACTCAGGATTCGATTCAAAGTTACCTGAAATGCACACCTGAAAATGTGACATCTGTAGCAAACAGCCAATCACACAAACCATGGAGAGTGTCAGTTTGATTCACTGACACTTGGGGTTTAATATTCAGTAATATTATTGATTTCACTGCACTGCCTGTATCAGATGAGAACAACATTTGAACTGAATTGAGCAGGATAATGACACAGTCACACTTTATATTAGGTGGCATTAACTACTATGTACTTGCATCAAAAAATAAGTACAATGTACTTCTTGTGTTGATATTGTATTGCAAAACACTTTTGCTGCTACTGAGGTGGGATACGGGCAAGGTTAGGGGCAGGTTTGGTGGTATGGGTAGGTTTAAGGGTGGGTTAAGGTGTAAGGGATGGGTCAACAGTGTAATTATAATTACAGAAATTAATTACAGATGTAACTACATATAGGTATTTTTTAAAATATAAGTACAATGTAAAAACATGTATGTACACAATAAGTGCATTGTACCAAATTAATAATTTAAAAGTACGTACACAGTAGTTAAGGCCACCTAATATAAAGTGGGACCAATGACACTAACTTTGCAACACTGCCACTGCGCTGAATTGAGTTAAATAATGACACTCTAATCTCCTGTAGAGCTACTAAAATTGAATTCGTTTTACAATTTATGAATTTTATAACATTAACACTGTTATTTTCTTGATTATTTATAATTATGCCATGGTCTGTCTGAATTCTGGATTCTGATTGGCTGGCAGGTGTTGATTAAATTCGTTGAACTGCAGGTAGTTCCAGGTCAGTTTAATCACGTTCTATATTAATGCGCTTCCTATAAACATTGGTAACCATAGTAACATACAGTTACAGTTGAATAGTAATACAGACGAAAATAACCATCATTTTTATCGTTCCGGTCAAATATTGCAGCACAAATATTATTAACATCTTTAATATGTGAATATTAAAGATTGCTGCGCGTCGGGTGGTTCTTCGCCTCCACGTCGTGCCTTCAAATCGTTTAATGCACAGCTAGCCGTTGATTATCCCTTACATGTGAAGCTGCTTTGAAACAATCGATATTGTATAAAGCGTAATATAAATGTGACTTGCCTTCTCACAATAGACTCAGCACAATTAACTTCTCTCCTGAAGATTAAAAGATTGTTATAAATATATATTAACCTAATTTATTTAATTTATCTAGCTTCAAAAAGAGCTTTTATTTATGTGTATATATTTAAATTAATTTAAAGGTCAAATATTAAATGTCAAAATATTATTGCTCATGTGTAATGCATTAAGGATATAATATTACATAATACATAATTCATATGAATTAAATTCTTAAATAATTACCAGCACAAACTAGGAAATATTCTTTTGCTGTGAACTGCTTTAATTTGGTTTTGCTTTCCAATCTCTTACCCAGAATAGAACCTGCTCCGGAGCAGGTTAGCTGTGTAGTGTAAGACATCACGGTGGTAAACATAGCTAAAAACCAATCCATATTCTTAAACCCGTAAAACTAATTTTGGCTCAAACTACACTCAAACCTACCTGTGTAGCCACTGAAAATGGCTTTGAGAAATGGGCTATAGGAGTATAAAGAAATAACATTCTTTTAAAAATGACTGAAGTGTGAAAACACCCAAGGTTGCCCCGTGAAGACTCGCCTCCTGAAGACGCCCTCCACCCCTGTGATGCCCATCCCATCCACAATGTCTCGAGACAGTCTGAAGGGAACCGTCTCAGGGGTGGGTAAGATTTTGCCCTGCTCAAACGCAACACCTGTGTGGAAAGATGATGAAGGTGAAAATTAAAACATGAAGAGAGCGAAGATCTTATGCAGCGTTAGTTTTCTGTGTACACATACCCAGGTCTATGTGGACCAGTTCTGCAGTCTGTTCATCAATAAGAATGTTCTGAATGTGCCGATCGCCCAGGCCAACGATGTAACCGACTGTCAGACACAAACATGTCACTATTTTAACATCATTTCAAATTAATTGCCCATGAAATTCATAAAATAATACTGTTAAAAATGAAAATCTCAGGCCAGATGCAGCTCTTTTCTCTCCCCACAGAAATGACACGTCAGCTATAATAATATGGTTAAATTTAAAACTGTGAATAATAGTATTATGTGTGTGTGTACCAATAGAAGAGGTGGCCACACTGCGGGTGTACGCTAGCTGTCTCTCCAGCCACACCGCAGGGTCCAGAAAGCGCTCCATGCAGAAGTATCGGAATACCGGCCGGAAGTTCTGACACACTTCGGTGAAAGCCTGGAGTTTGTCATCAAATTCCAGCCGTTGAGCCTCCTACACAATTACAACGAGAACATGAGGCAAAATGCTTCATTTTTTTGTGGAGACAATCTCTAATACTCAAGTCACATTTATTTCAAAAGTTTACATACACCTTGCAGAATCGGCAAAATTATTTTACCAAAATAAGAGGGATCATACAAAAGGCAGTTTAACTGTTCAGGACAAACAAGGGACTCATGAACAACTATCACAAAAAAACACAGCTGTGGATCATTCAGGTAAAAACACAGTATTAAGAATCAAGTGTATGTAAACTTTTGAACGGGGTCATTTTTATAAATTAGAAAATTATTTTCTCTTGTGAACTATAAAAATCTTTTATGTGAAATATTCAGGTCAGTACTAAATAAACAAAAACATGCTTTTTTTATGATCTCTCTTATTTTGGAAAAATAATTAACATTTTGCAGATTCTGCAAGGTGTATGTAAACTTTTGACTTCAACTGTATATAGCACTTTACACAGTGCATTTTGTTTGAAAGCATCTTCATATTAATAAGCAGATACCAGTGTTAATGTTGCAAAATTAATCAATTAAGAAACAAGCTGTAAAGCAGCTCTACAGAAGTCAATAATGTCATTAATCAGCTAATTAATTTAGTTGAACATTGATTCAATTCAGTTCAATAAAAGTGTTGCAAAGTTCATCAATTACAAACTAGAATTCTTCTACTCTTACAAAACAGTTTAGGACTATTAATAGTATAATGCCTGTAAGAATGAATGTGCAGAGTGAAAATGAAATAAGCCAAAAAAATTCACTACCATCATTTTCTTGCGACAGGACATGTTGGGCCAGTCCTGTGGGCGGAAGCGTTTGTGTGCCCCCTTCTGTGGGTCGACCAGGAACTCTCCAATGGGCACAGTGCCAGAACACCACTCCAAAACACCACTGCGCTGGGAAAACGGCACCACCTGGTACAAACACACAGAGCAGGGCTGATGAAGTCATGTTTACATATATTATAGCTGTGGTCTAAAAAAATGTATACTGGGTATTTGACCTAGTAAGCAGACATGCATTGCCAACACACTTAACAACACAAGTAATATTTAACAATTTAACAAGAAATGTTTTTTTTTACATATATTTTAATTCATAAAATTCCATCTGCTGGATACAGTTGGTACATATTTTAGATCATAAAAACAGATCTGCTAGGATAGTGGATTAATGGTGTCTTTACTTTGTAACGGCGGATGTTGAGTTTCCTTTTGCGAGTTTCTGCGTTGCGCTGCAGGAGGGTGGAGCACATGTGAAAGACCTGCTGCATGACTGCGTCCTGCCTCAGATCATCCTGACCCTGTGTCACAACACACAAACACACTTCAGATTCAATCAGTAAAGACTGACCAACAAACCATACATTTCAAACAAGTCAGCACTTAAGCAAAACAAAACACGAAACAAAAAATAAAAAAGAACAAAAAACGAAGCAAAACAAAAAACCAAAACGCAAAAACAAAACAACACACAAAACAATAAACAAAAAATACAAAACAAAAAAAACAAAACAAAACACAGCTTTTTGTATGAAATTCTAATTGGACGTAGTTAGACTTTTTATTTGAGAAAAAAGCTAAATTCTGAAAAGGTGATGTGTGTTCTTTAATAACCAGACCTTGACTAGCTGTCGCCTGCTCTTGCCGTCTGAACCCACACAGTCGATTATCTTGGGTAGGTTGACGCCTCCAGCCAAGTGAAAGTGAGGTTTGAACGAACTGACGGTCACAAGGTCTTCGTATCTGCCTGATGGATCCACCTGAAAGAAATGCCAACATATACAACAAGCTTAAGTACCCACATCACAAAGAGCACAGGCTTCTCTGACAAAAAAAGAGAGAGACATGTCACCTTGATGTCCATGGTGGGAATGATAACATCATCGAGGTCTTTGATTTGCATGATGGGTTGTTCAGGTGGAATAGGTATGGCTTCTGCACGGAACAGAATCATTTGACAGTATATCAGTCAGTACATAACAGTCTGGCATTTCAGTCTATTAGTACCCCTTTTTTTAAACAACTCACATTGTAAACATTGATAGGAAACATAAAACGAAAACAAAAGTTTGTGAACCCCTTGCAGAATCTGTGAATAATTTTAACAAAATAAGAGCGATCATACAAAATGCATGTTATTTTTTATTTAGTACTGTCCTGAGTAAGATACTTTACATAAAATATGTTTCCATATAGTCCACAAGACAAAAACATATCTGAAATGATTAAAATAACCCCCTTCAAAAGTTTGGTTCTTAATACTGTGTGTGGTTACCTGGATGATCTACGACTGTTTTTTTGTTTTGTTTTGTGATGGTTGTTCATGAGTCACAGTTAAACAGTTAAACTGAGCACTGTTCTTCAGAAAAAAATCCTCCCTGTCCTGCGGATTCTTCAGTTTTCCAGCATCTTTTGCATATTTGAACCCTTTCCAGCAGTGACAGTGTGAAAAGATGGATCTCAAAATCATACAGAGGACAATTGAATGCTCCAGAAGGAAACATGATGCAGTCGTAGATCATCCAGGTAACCACACACAATAATTAAGAACCAAGGGTTCACAAACTTTTGAAGGGGGTTATTTTAATCATTTCAGCTATTTTTTTGTCTTGTGAACTATATGTAAACATCTTTTATGTAAAATATCTTACTCAGGACAGTACTAAAAAAAAAAAAGCATTTTGTATCATCTGTCTTATTTTGTTAAAATTATTCACACTTTCACAGATTCTGCAAGGGGTTCCCAAACATTCGCATGCCACTGTAAATTATTAGTCCACTACAGGATATTATATATTTGATTTATTTCATGAGATATGCAAAAAAAAAAAAAAAAAAAAGAAAAAAATATATATAAAATTTTTTATTTAAATAAAAATGCCAAGGTGGATAACAAAGATTAACAATGTTTAAATATATTGTGAGAGAAAGAGCTGCCAGGATATACACTTTTTTTTGTTCCACACTCATATGGGTTTGGGACAACTCAAAATCTACTCAACTTACAACATTCCTATTAGTTATCAATAAACAATGGATTTGTTGATTGATTGATTCAAAATATTGGGACACCAAATTCCTTATAATGCAAAATGAGTTAAATCATCAGAACAGACAGGAAACACTTGTACTCACTCTTTTCAGTTTTATGGCGACTGGCGTCCATGTATGCCAAAGTGATGTAGGCATTGCAAAGCATCTCAATGTCTTTAACCATCTTGGCTCTCTTTTTACGAACCACATCAATAATCTTACGAGCGACATTAGCCCGTTCCTACATATCAACACATTTAATCAAGGTTAATCGTTTAGTTAAAAAAAAAAGGTTATAAGGACACAATGCTACTGTAAAATGTCTGGATTTCTACATAGCATTTAGACATCATCACTAGACATGAAAAACTCAGAGCAGTGCAGAAATGACTTCTCATAACAAATGTTTAGCTGTAAATGACAAGACTATTACTATTACAAATATAAATATCAGTAATCAGGTTCTTGGATTCTAAACCTAAAGCTATGTTATTGTATTTTTGGTGGAACTAATACTTTGATTTATATTTATTTCACGGAGTTCTCATACCAGGTCCAGAGGTGAAGGTTGGCGAGCAGAGCTCTTGGACGAACGACTGCGAGAGAAACTCTCATCCTTGTTGGCGTTGACCAGTGCCAAGATGATGAAGAGAGTGTGGTGGGGGTGGTCCAGAGACGACTGACAGATCAGCTGACGACAGGACACATTTCAGTTGTGAGTGTATATTTTAGATTGCACTTGTGAGGTTAAAATTCAGAATAAAAATAAAGGAGGAGATGAGCGTTACCTCGTTTAGAACGTGATGGAATCCCACGTCTTGTGAGGAGCTGGACACTTTGGTGCCCATTCGAGCCGCTAACTGATACATCAGGGGCAGGAACTTATACGACGGGATTTTCTTTACACCACGCTAATATAAACACACACAAATTATCACAAAGAACTGAAAGTTGTATGACCCACAAAAGTGCACAGTGCAATCCATAGGTGACTCTAGTCCCTATTTAGAGCGCTTCAGTGTCAGCCCATCGAAAATATGTGATTATGCAATTTCTCTTAAACTCACCATGAAATCAAAATTATTTATTTATTTATTTTAAATGTGACCTTGTAATCTTCAATTGAAAACATTAATGCTATAACATCTCTTCTGTGATGACGTGTATCGGGCTATACGGTTACTGGGCAGTAACTCACAGGATTGAAGCAACAATTTTTTTTTTATTACATTTTTTAGAAGTAGCATGTTTAAATGTATCTAATATGATACATCAGGCTTTTGATGAACGTTTATTTGTACATCTCTCAGTCATCATTGTATTATTATTTATTATATATTTTTCCCACCACAATAAAAACTACAGAGCTTCGATCGTAAAATTAAGCGTTTAAATATCTTCCTACCAAGACGATATTACTGGGATATATAGAGCGATATTTAAATCCATTTTATGTAAATAGTCGGTTGTACCATTATAAAACTGATTTACATTACAAGCTATTAGAATTTCATCTTATTTTTTAGCCATTTTAATATCAGCAACTGCGTCAAATTGCATATTTTGTTTGGTTTGGGCAATTTTTTTCTCCTTGAGTATAAGCTCCATATTCTCTTATACGAGTCACAAAAGGCTGATATATCAAATATGATACTCAAAATAAGCACGTATACAATTTATATACGTATACAGTTTCAATAAATTACAATTTTCTGATTATTAATTCATGGCCCGGTTTCACAGACAGGGCTTAGGTTAAGCCAGGATTAAGCCATGGTATAAACATGCCTTAGATGAAAAAACACTACTGGTGAGCATCTTGAGACAAAACAATGAAATCGACATATTTTAAGATCAGTCAGTGCAAGTGTTTCTTTCAGTTAAAACAGCCCAGACATACATTTTAGTCTGGGACTAGGCTTATTTTTTGTACATGGGAGATGTTGTTATACCTTCATCACATCATTTACAGCTTTGACATCAGCATTCTCCAGCCAGAGGGAGGCCAGTCTGAAGACCCAGGTGTCATGTTCCTCTCCCAGTTCCAGGCACTGAATGTAGTTCTCTACAGCTTTGAGGAGGAAGCAGTTGCGGTCGGCATTCAGGTTAGCCAGTGCCTTGACATCGAGCTCTAGTTCCCTCTGAACTTTCACTGTATATCTGCACATGAACAAAAGATGTGTTTTTCATAATACCGTATATTACATATACATCATATATTTTGTATAGTCTTTGCAATGTATATCTGTAAAAGGTGAGCAAAAGACTCCTAAGACAGATAAGTTTCATGCTGACCTGTTGTTGCTGACCTTCCTCTCCCGCATCAGGTCAACTTCCTCTTTGGCCTTTTCCAGAAGAGCGTGCTTGTTTTCAAACTCCGATGACTTCATGTAGTTTTCGATGCTCTGGTACTGTGCATCAGAGAAACGGGCAAGCGAAAAGAAAGCCTGGGTCTTCTGGCTCTGAAGTCTAGCGTTTGAATCGCCACAGTGGTCCTCGATGACCTCCACAGCCTGTCCAACAACAAAAGATCATTGACCCAAACACAAAGACCATGACTCTTTGACACAGGGCTGCATTTTTCTTATTAAAAATTGTGATTGTGGTTTAAATGTGATTTTAAAAAAATCCAGGTTTGCTGCGCTTGTTTGTAGTTGGACTGCTTAATTTGACCAAAATTGTGAGATTATATATTAATATGGATATAAATTAAAATTATTATTATTAATAATTATTATTATTATTGTTGTTGTAGTTATTATTAAATAGAATATAAATTACATAACTATTAATATTATATTTATTAATAATTATTATATTAAATTAAATAGAAATGAAAACAAAATAAGAAATATTACAATTTAAGAAAAATAATATAATGCATTTTATTTTACATTACAACTGTGAAATTGCATCACTAATAACTGTCTTAATTGGACCTCCTACATATATATATATATATATATATATAAAAGTTATATATGTAACCCTGGAGCACAAAAGCAGTCTTAAGTAGCACAGGTATATTTGTAGCAATAGCCAACAATACATCGTATGGGTCAAAATTATCCATGAAGTTATTCCATGAAGATATTTTGTAAATTTCCTACCATAAATATATCAAAACTTAATTTTGTTTAAGTAATATGCATTGCTAAGAACTTCATTTGGACAACTTTAAAGATGATTTTCTCAATATTTCGATTTTTTGTTTTTTGCACCTTCAGATTCCAGATTTTCCAGAATTTTCCAGAATAGTTGCATCTCGGCCAAATATTGTCCGATCCTAACAAACCATACATCAATGGAAAGCTTATTTATTCAACTGATGTATAAATATAAATTTCAAAAAATTGTCCCTTATGACTGGTTTTGTGGTCCATTAACCTTTTAGGGTTTTCCTTAAATAGACTCTTCCTTAAATAGTCACTTTTTTTTTTCTTTGATTTTCACCATATTAGCCACATCAATTAATTGTGCAGCAGCCCTATTTTGATATTTACCACTGTACAGAGTTAGAATGATATTCATACAGAATAGGCTTTATAACATGACAAATGCAATAGACACTAGAAAGGAAACTTCATAAATAAAGGCTATTTATCTGTCACTGAAATCCTTTTATTTCATTTAATGATGCCTTGCAGAATATGTGAGTGCTTTACCCTCTCCAGATATTTCTCCAGTATGACAGCAGGGCTCTCCAGACAGGATTCAGCCAGCCAGCTTCCACACAGTCTCAAGCACTCCGAATACACCGGCACCACAGCAGGGTTCACACACACCTGCTCACACGAAGAGTTATTCAGCAGATATATCTGGCATTATCTACACCTGTGAAATGGACTATGGATGCCACCTTAACCACACTTCAACTCACCAGATCCTCTAGTTTATGGATCATCTGTTTGAGTAGCCCCAGAGCCAGCCCGTGCTCTTTCTTCACCCAGAACACCTGTGCCTCCTCCAGCTGCCAGGCCCATGAGCTGCTGCCGCCACCACTTGCCAGGCTGTGCCGCTTCATGTGGAAAACTGCTCGCTCTGCCAGCTAGAAGAATGTATGCGGAAAATAAATGTCTTTGCATTATATAACGAAATACCAAAAAAGAGGGTTTTATTTCGTGACATATACCACAAAAACCACTTTCAAGCTAAATAAGCTTGTTAGGTCTTAAAGCAGTCATGAAATGGAAAATCAGAATGTCCTTGATATTTACACCTATAAGAGGTTATTCTACAATAAAAACATACTGTAAGTTTTATACCTTAAAGGTAACTCCACAGCTTAAAATACGGGTTTTTAGTTTTTCAGCCTTATGAAATGAAAATTGTCATCATTTACTCTACCCTCCACTTGTTTCAAACCTGTAAGAGCTTTTTTCTGCTGAACACAAAAGAGGATATTTTGAAGAATGCGTGTAATCAAACAGTTTATGGCAGCCATTGACTTCCACAGTATTTTTGTCCATACTGTCGTCATACATTCCATACTAAGTCGATGGTTACAATCAGCTGTTTGGTTACCAAAATTCTTCAAAAAATCTTCTTTTGGATTCAACGGCTGAAAGAAATGTATACAGGTTTGGAACAACTTGAGAAACTGATGATCGAATTGTCATGTTTTGACGAGCTATCACATGTGCAGAGGTGGGTAGCCATGAAGTCCATTTCCTCAGTTACATTTACTAGTAGGGATGCCTGGTACCGAGAACCGGTATTTTTTTGGATCGGTACGTAATTGGGTCACCAATAAGCTTCAGGACAAACGATACTGTTATCGATACTTGCGTTGTTTTATCTCCGTGTACTTCAATGTTAATGGCGAATTAGAAGCAGCTGCTTGGCATTTTCCTTCAATGAATGATGTGGCCGATGTTTACTCGACGTGCGTGTGACATCCGTGCACATGTGCGGTGTGTGTTTGCGTGCAATCAGTGGCAGCAAGAGTGAAACATTCGAAAGTGTGGGCTCACGTGACAAAACCATGAACACCAGTGTCAGATGCAATATATGCAGTAGTGTAATCGTGAACAAAGGAGGCAACACCAGTAATATAATGAAACATTTACTAACAGGACACAACATCTATCTCAAGCAATGCACTATAGCAAGCCGTTTTAACTTTTATTCATTCTCAGGATATGACTTCTTGATATCAACAATTACATTTTCACTAGTTAAAATGTTCATTCTTGATATCAGGAATTAGATTTCCACTAGTAACAATGTTAATTCTTGATATCAACAATTACATTTTCACTAGTTAAAATGCTAATTCTTGATATCAAGAATTAAATTGTTGATATCTGTAATTGTATTTTCACTAGTTAAATGTCACCATAGGCTGCCATTCAAAATCAATTGTTGATATCAAGAATTAATTTCTTACTAGTAACAATTTCATTCTTGATATCAGAAATACAATTCTTACTAGTAAAAATGTCTATTCTTGATATCAACAATTAAATTGTTGATATCAACAATTAAATTCTTGATATCAAGAATTAAATTCTTGATATCAACAATTTAATTCTTGATATCAACAATTTAATTCTTGATATCAACAATTTAATTTCTGATATCAACAATTGAATTGTTGATATCAAGAATTGGGAGGGTAATTTTGATATCAACAATTTAAATGTTGATATCAACAATTTAATTATTGATATCAAGAATTAAATTGTTGATATCAGAAATTATATTCTTGATATCAACAATTAAATTGTTGATATCAACAATTAAATTCTTGATATCAATAATTAAATTGTTGATATCAACATTTAAATTGTTGATATCAAGAATAGACATTTTTACTAGTAAGAATTGTATTTCTGATATCAAGAATTAAATTGTTACTAGTAAGAAATTAATTCTTGATATCAACAATTGTTTTGAATGGCAGCCTATGGTGACATTTAACTAGTGAAAATACAATTACAGATATCAACAATTTAATTCTTGATATCAACAATTTAATTGCTGATATCAACAATTAGCATTTTAACTAGTGAAAATCTAATTGTTGATATCAAGAATTAACATTGTTACTAGTGGAAATGTAATTGCTGATATCAAAAATAACCATTGTTACTAGTGGAAATCTAATTCCTGATATCAAGAATGAACATTTTAACTAGTGAAAATTGAATTGTTGATATCAAGAAGTCATATCCTGAGAATGAATAAAAGTTAAAACGGCTTGCCATAATGCACTGTATTTACTATGTCTCCCGGCTCTGACTCCAGCTCCAACTGCAACTCGCGAGACACATTCACATCAAATGTTGATTCAGTGGTAGAGTTACACTCACACTGCACTTATTCGCAGTCACAAAAGTACATTATTTGTGTGTGGTTTAGTTTAAAGCCTTGCCGGTTAAACCTTTCATTCACGTGCTGTTCTGACATTCACTTATTCAGAGCGCGTACACCTGAAGCGTGCGGACACTAAAAGGCCAGTTAAACAGCACATGATTACTTGGTTATCGTCTGATTGCGCTAATACTGTCAAAAACACACAAGGTTTACATATAAACACAGTTAGTTATGTCTAAAGTAAAAGTAAACAGTTGAGAGAGAAACAGATGCGTTCAGGTCTTAACTAAACATGCTGCCGACTGTCATTAAAGGGATAGTTCACCTAAAAATTTAAATTCTGTCATTATTTACTCACTGTCGTGTTGTACCAAACCTGTATTAATTTTTATTCTTGTGCTGAACACAATAGAAGATATTTTGAAGAATGTGGGTAACCAAACAGTTGCTGGTCCCCACTGACTTTGATAGAACGGGAAAAACATATGGAAGCCACTGGGGACCAGCAACTGTTTGGTTACCCACATTCTTCAAATTCTTTTGTGTTCAGCACAAGAATAAAAATTAATACATTCTTCAAAATAACTTTTATGTTTAACAGAAGAAAGAAACCCATTCAGGTTTAAAACAACTTGAGAGTGAGTAAATGATGACAATTTTCATTTATGGGTGAACTATTCCTTTAATGTTGTTAAAATAAAACACAGAGAGAAAAATAACTCCCAGCTCCTGACTGAAGAACTTTAATACAGTTGCTAAAGTTCAGCAGTAATAAAATAACTTGAAATCTTCAACAACGTTTCACATCCTATCTTTTTGCACCAAATAGTATCGATATCAGTATCGATAAGCAGTATCGGCATCGATAAAATGTAAACGATACCCATCCCTATTTACTAGAGTACATTTTTGGAAAAATTTTACTTTTAAGTTAAAGGTGGGGGATTCTTACATTAACTCAAGTACATTTCTAATGAAAACCTGCACTTTTACTTTATTACAATGGGTGATGTTCCTCTCGTTACTTAATTGTAATGCAATACATGTTAAGAAATGCATAGTTCATTCCAAGCACGCTGTCTCTTTTTTTTCTGGGGCATGAGTGATGCCACATTCGTGAATGAATCACTCTTTTGAATTGATTCAGTTTGCAAAACAGTCTGAATTAGTTCACAGATCAGTTTGAATGATTCGTTCAGTTCCCTGCACTCACTGAATCATCTGAAGCACTTTCTCACTCGTAACGGAAAAGTTAAGAACAAGGAGAACATAAGAAATTTGAATGAAGTAGCCAGGAACCTACAGTCAACTGAAACCAATTCTGCAAATGCATCCTATTGTTTGCCATCAAGGGAGATCTTAATTAGTTTAACACCAGTGTGTGATGTCTGTGAATGATTTCTCAGGTATGCATTCGATTTTATTGTATACAGATAATACCATTTACAACCAAACCGATTGTAACCATAAAAGTAGATCCGTCAGTGTGCATTTGATTTGTTGTTTATGTTCACTCTTTCTTCTCCATGGCAGTCATTCCCTTAGATGCAATCGAGCGTAAAACTCAGCAGATTTATTTTTGATTTTGTCTAATAATCCAAACATAGCTCAAGCATACAGTTGTGTTCAAAATAATAGCAGTCCAATATCACTAACCAGATCAATCACTGTTTTTGGTAGAAATTATATTTCTACATGGCAAATATTTTACTAGTAGGTGTGGTAGAGTAATAGAAAACCAACAGACCCAACAGTCATGACATGAATGCTGTTGATTCTGTGTAATTGAATCATTAATTGAAAAGGGCATGTTCAAAATAATAGCAGTGTGGAGTTTAATTAGAGAGGTAAATCATTCTGAAAAACTGGTGTCAAACAAGTGGCCCTTATTTAAGGACGAAGGCAGCAAATGTTGTTCTGTGCATTTCTCTCTGAAAATCGTTCCAGACATTGTTCAAAACAATAGCGTATTTTGATTAAAAAGTTGATTAGAGAGGGGAAAACATATAAAGAAGTGCAGAAAATGATAGGCTGCTCAGCTAAAATGATATCTAATGCTTTAAAATGGCAACCAAAACCAGAAAGATGTGGAAAAAAACAGAAAACTACCTATCGAATGGATTGAAGAATAGCCAAAATGGCAAAGACTCAGCCAATGATCAGCTCCAGGGTGATCAAAGAAAGTCTAAAGTTACCTTTGAGTTCTGTAAGAATTAGAAGATGCCTATGTGAAGCCAAGCTATCGGCAAGAAGCCCCTGCAAAGTCCCATCGTTGAAAAAATGAAGAGGTTACAATTTGCCAAAGAATACATTGACTGGCCTAAAGAGAAATGGTGCAATATTTTGTGGACTGATGAAGCAAGATTGTTCTTTTTGGGTCTAGGGGTCGCAGCCAGTTTGTCAGACGACCCCCAAACACAGAATTCAAGCCACAGTACACTGTGAAGACAGTGAAACATCATGATATGGGCATGTTTCTCATACTACGTTTTGGGCCTATTTATTGCATTCCAGGGATCATGGATCAGTCTGAGTACTAGGGATGGGCGATATGGGCTTAAAAGTATATCACGATATTTCTGGTATTTTATTGCGATAACGATATCAATGACGATAATTCAGGGAATCCTGTTTCTTTAGAGAAAAGTATTAGGTAACACTTTATAATAACTGCACACTATGAATCATTAGTTAATCATTAGTAAATAGTCAATTCATTATTTATAAAGCATTGTTCCAACATTAATAGGCATTAGTAAGCAGTTTATAAAAACAGCTATAAATGTTTTGTTCTTGAGCATATCTATAATGTTTAATAATCGTATTTTCATACTTTATTAATGATCAATTTATCATTTCTAAATTATTACGTTATTTACAAACCAGTTATTTAGGAGTTGTCAGTGGTTCATAAGATCATTTAGAAAGTGTAAGTAAATGATTAATAAACTATTTAAATGTACATTTATAAATCTTATTATTTAGACACATGATAATAGTTGCTCAGTGTGTTAATAAATGCTTTATTAACACATATTCCTGCTGTAATTCATGATAAAGTCAGGTAGTTATAAAACATTTAGTAGTTGCCAGCCATCTATTTTTGTGAGCTCATCTAAAGTGAGGACTATTCATACCTCGTAAAGCATTTACAAAGGAGATTTAAAGGCTCATTCATCTTCCAAACAGACAAGTTAAACAAACACAACACAGAGGGATACAGAACACAGAAATATTTTTTCAAGATGCAAAAATGAAACTGTACAACTAAAAAGAAAAATTAAAGTGTACAGTTGGACAGTTTCATTTTTTTTTTCATCTTGAAATAAATATTTTTGAGTTCTGTATCTCTCTGTGTTGTGTTTGTTTATTTTTATCTGTTAGGAAGATAACTGAGCCTTTAAATCTCCTTTGTAATAGATATGCTTATAAATCAAGAACAAGGTATTTATAGCTGTATTTATAAACTGCTTACTAATGACTATTAATGTTGGGACAATGCTTTATAAAGGATGAACTGACTATTTACTAATGCTTACCTAATGATTCATAGCGTGCAGTTATTATAAAGTGTTACCAAGTATGATGTTTCCTATTTTTACTCAGAATAGGGTGTTGTGAGCATTACTGAGTACATGTTTTGACTGTTTAATTCACACTGGACACTCCACATATGTTTATCTGTGTTCTTCAATCTTGGGTATTTTTTTTATAAGGAAATTATATGTACAATGCAATGCTAATCGACATGGCCTTTATCACTGTATATAATACTATTATTCTGTAATATGAAACCATGTCTGGTCACAAAAAGAAGTTAATTCAAACACTCAACTATGTTATTAAGTTAATTTGGACAAAAAGCATGTCAATAAATGATATCTTTGTTGGACAACAGGTTTGTAAACAGGCTCATACACATGCAAAACTGTATCACACACATGCTACTGTAGTACATTTATTCAGAAAGATTTTTTTTTGTGTGTGCACAGTACAGCCCTAACCAAACCAGGTCCAGACTGTAGAAGGAGCTCCTCATCAGGGTTATTATAGTTTTTATATTTTTTTTATTCGTTTTATTTTAATATCGTTTTCAAATTTGCTATGAAATTTAGTTTAGTTTTTATTTGTTTCATTAATATTTTTTTTTTTTTGTGCGCACATTTTTATTTAGTTTTATATAGTTAGGTTAAGAAAGACTTAGCATAATTTAACCTTAGTGAGGCAAACGTTTATAGAGACAAAATTATCCCATGCTGAGATTGATAGATGGTAAAAGTAGCCTATACAAATATACACCAAAGGATGCAAGCCTTTTTACTAAATGAATCTACACAAGTTGCACTTAATGTCATATCTAATGGTGTGTTGAGATATTTAATATGAAAATAAACGTAGCCTAATTTGGTTATATGTCTTTTTTCTTATTTAACCATAATCGTGATATTGTAACTGTCGTGCCTTGCGCACTTTTCCGTGAACATCCGCGCATAAATCATAACTGGGACTAATGAAATTCAATAATAACGGCAATCGTAGGCCTATTTAAAGGCTCACATTTGAATATGTTATTTTCTTTATTTATGAAAAATTATAAGCATGAGTATGATGTGATTTAGCCTTTGCATATTTATTTGTTCAAAAGTTTGGCAGTGATCACAAGATGTTATGGCACGTTTTGTATTGTTTACAGAAAGGTGCGTTCTCATTTTTTCTTCTTCTGTTAATTATCATGTTGCGTATCTGTTTTTCTTCAAAACACCAACTTGCCTAATGATGGTTTGATTGCTTGTGTTATATGAGAAAATTAATAAGTTTGCCTACCTGATGTTGTAGATTAATGCGGGTGCGGTTCGGCTCGGGACTCGCGGTCTTTATGTCAAACGGTTCTGGTACAGAAATAAATTAGAGCTGCTGTCGGGTAACGGGTCGGGTGTTCTGTTAAGTACTGCTGGTGCACGTTTACCAAACAGGACCCGTGCAGGACTCTGCTTTAAACCGCTTTGCGTCTCTCCGTCAGAGATGCGCCATTTACATGTATTTCCCATACCGCCACACAGCTCATATATTTTTCAGCCAAGGGGTGAGAACGTAATGATTACGAAACAGATCATTTATTTTTGTTAATTATTATCTTATTTTATTTCAGTTAGTTAATCAATAACTGTTGTTAGTTTCGTTTCGTTTTCGTTTATCAAATATTTTGACATTTTTATTTTATTTCAGTTTATGAAATTGTTTTTTCATCAATCGTTTTTGTCTTAGTTTTATTTTTCTTTTACGAAAATAACCTTGCTCCTCATTTAGCGATAAACTCCTCAATTTCAAGTTCACCTTCAACAACTAGGCCTATATGTCAACAACTAGACTTTATCGTTATTATCGCAGGAAGACAAATTTTTATCGTGGGGAGAATTTTTAACAGTATATCGCAAACGATAAGATATCGCCCATCCCTACTGAGTACATTAAAATACTTAAAGAGGTTATGTTGCCTTATGCCGAAGAGGAAATGCCCTTGAAATGGGTGTTTCAACAAGATAACGACCCCAAACACACCAGTAAGCGAGCAGCATCTTCGTTCCAGACCAACAAGATTAACGTTATGGAGTGGCCAGCCCAATCTCCAGACCTTAATCCAATAGAAAACTTGTGGGGTGACATCAAAAACTCTGTTTCTGAGGCAAAACCAAGAAATGCAGTGGAATTGTGGTCTGTAGTGCAATCGTCCTGGGCTGGAATACCTGTTCACAGCTGCCAGACTCCATGCAACAAGAAAATTCTTCACGCGAAAAGCCAAAAGCCATGCTAACTTACATAAGCAAACAAGACATCAAAGACACGCATAAAACCATAGAGAGACCTGTGTGTTGCCTGCAGAACGAGCCAGCTTGCACAGCTCCATCAGGTGGGAGGAATAGGCAGAAATCAGGTAGGTCTTCCGGTCTGGATCCGTCTCTGAGGAAATCAATGTTTCCTGTATGGAGGAGCGCAGGGCTAAGACAGGCTCGACCAGGCTGAAATCACTGTCGGTTAACAGATCTGAGTGCTGTTGCCACTTCCTGTACACTTCATTAAGGCTGGAGTCAGTTACAGGCCTGTCAAGAACAGAAACATAATATTATTAATGTGTAGGTCTATGATATTACACTAATTTATTGTGTCTTGATCTATAATAATAATAATAATAATAATAATACTACATTTAAAAAGGAATTCATAAGAACAATAAAATAAACAATTTCAATTAAAGGGTGATTGAGCCATTTTGTTTCTTGATGTTTCAGCTATTTATGTGTGATAATGTGTTATTTGGGGAAAATTAAGGGGCAATGCACTTCCAGATTTCACAAAAAGCCTTGGCATTAGCTTTGTAAAACTAATTTTTTAAGTTTTTTTGATGTCTATATAATAGCTAAAGATGTTTCTTAGCATTTCCATTGATCTCAATGACAGTAAATAGGCTGGCCCAGGTCCAGTGTTATTTTAGTATAATTTATATATTATTATAGTTTTTGTTAATATTTTTAATTAGATTTTATTTTTATATTTTGTTTTAATTTGAAAGTTTTAGTAATTTTGTTGTGTATTTTTGTCATTTTTATTAGGTGTTTTTTAATTTTTTTTTTTTATGTCTATAGTTTTTATTAAGTTCAGGTTTATTTAGTTTTAGTTATTTTAGTATTTTAACCTAAACTAAACAAATGTGTGAATGTTGAAATATAATAAGCACATTTCCATGCCATTAAACTAGCATCCATCCTGAGCTATGTCATCAGAACACACAAATAGTTTAAGAGACTATCAATAATCAAGTTTCCATCCAGTTTTTGCTAACAGTTTTGTTATCGACAAAGATGCGTAAATATGCGTAAAAATAAAAATGTGCGAAATTTGCTGTCTATTTGCTGGCCTGTTTCCATCTAACTGGCCTTTTACCGATAAAATGGTGTGCGTGATGACGTCATCCCTAAAAAAACAAATTGTCGCATAAGTTTTGGTGTATCGCAAAAAACAAAAACAAAAACAAAATGCCCTTAAACTGTTTCCATACATAATTTCACCTATTGCATAAATTATAGGCTAGTAGCCTGTTCTTCATCCATTTGAAACAAAACAGCCTATTATTAAATTGTATAGGCCTACATGAAATTATTTTTATTAACAAGTGTCATGAGTTTTTTTTTTTTTTTTTTTTTACTTTGTTATAGACTATTAGATAGATAGGCTACTTCATAATCAAGCAATAATCATAAACAGGTGCAGTTGTATTATTATTTTTCTGATTAACGTTTATAGGAAATAGGAATGTTCATTTCGGTTATTTTATTTCTCCTAACCGACGGTCGATAAGAAATATTAACCGTTAACCGACAACATTATTTTAAATTAGCCTACAATTACTATTTAAAAGTTTTTTTTCTGTTCTCATGTCAGATGTGTATGTATGTATGTATGTATGTATGTACCAGGAGCACCTAAAAAAAAACACAACAAATTCCTCGTGTGTTTGCACACACCTGGCGAATAAAGCTAATTCTGATTCTGATTCTGATTAAATTCAATTTAAATTGATAGGTGGCTGTGATCCATTAAAAATACCTAAATTTGTTTTCCAGGGATTAATTTTATACACGCCAAAAGCAGCATAAACAACATGAATGTGAGGATTCACGTGCACGTCGCGCAACAGCAGCGCTTCTGCAATATTTTTATATTTTATATTTTTATATTAAATATATTTTTCTAAATAATTAATCAATTAACAAAATGAAAGAAAAACAACTGCAACAATTAGCAGCCTATATGCAGAATTTTGGTTCATTTTTGCGATGCGCATCTGTCCGTTTCCTTTATTTCACAAAAGCGTTTTGTTTTTATTGTGAATGTACACAAATAAAAGAAATATTTTTAATAGTTTTGAATAATGTCTTACTCTTATATGACCACAAATGAAGGAGTAGGCTATTGTAAGTTGTTTCCACTTTTATAAGGGAAAAATAAAAAATAAAAAAATAAATCAAGTGATCGTGCCGGCGTCTCACGCGCGCAGTTAAGCATTAGCCTACTAACTCAACAACGTAGCCTGTTCATTGTCATAATAAAATACAGTCAGCCAAACATATTGAAAAAACATGCTATTTTATTTCCCCTCACTCCACAACAAATCCTTTAAATTTAATGGTAGAAAGAACTCAGAACAAAACAAGAATAAAAATATAAGAAGCTAACAAGCCAATACGAATTCATTTAAAATTTTGTACTTCGCGTTCCAATATCCATGTAAAACAAAATGTGCTTGGCATAATATCACAGGGGTATGTATGGTGGTCAAGCTGAAAGGCACGGACTACAGGCTATTTAGACTGAACAGTGCACTGTCAAAAAATTATGTAAACCTAGGCTTGCCTACGAAAGGAACATCAAATTAAGATAAGTATGTTTGAGAGGTAACTCGTCTTTTTCTTACCATGTATAAAATAATTTTATATAATTAATAATATGAATATGATTTAATGCACTTTTGAACTACAGGGAAACGGTGCTTTAACGTGAGCAACACCATGAACATGGACGCTGCCTATAGGCTAATTCTGTCATGTGACACCACATTTATTTGTGTTAAAGCCTCTTTTCTTGACAAAAAGTGTTTCCAAACAAATTTTTGCAACATTTGAAGTATCGATATAGAATTTATGTACTAAAGTTAAACGGAAAAAGATTGTGTCGACACATGAGAAATTTAATCGATAATTGGCATTTCCATCAGCTATATCGTAAATATTTTAAAGCGCTAAATATTTTTGCGCAAAAAAATCCTTGGATGGAAACCTGATTACTGAGAATGATGCTGTTTGTTCCCCGGATAGTGTAGTTACAATATGTACAAGCAGGGGCAATTCTAACCAACAAAGAATTGACCTTGACTTGATACAGATACAGAAATATTTACAACACTTTTAAGTTCGAACATTTCTTAAAGCTGTAAGTTTTGCCTCTTTGTCGCCATCTCTGTTTGAAAACGTGGAATTGCAGCTGCTTGCGGAATTATCTTCCTTGTGTGGGTTGTGTACGGCTCCAGCGCGGATTAATCTAATGTTTTGAGGTGAATGTGTGGCAGTCAGTCACCGGTGTGGATGTTTACTGTACTTCGCAATCACAGATTCTACGTCTTGGAATATATGACCCAAATAAGAATTTTCACCATATATTGCCATCTGAACAAGTAACAAGTCTTTTTTTCTGACCAACTGAGGAAAAAAGAATTACAATACCAATGGTAATTAAACGCTACCAATGGTAATTCAATCTAAAGATCGGTTAGCTCATATCACATCAAACCGTGTAAATGTTTATTATTGTTATACTTTATTCTCAAATTATTCACGTTAAAAACATCAGCATTGCATTACTATGAGTATAGTGTGTATTAGAGTGTAGATTTCAATTTCTGTACAGTCTAATATCTAACTGTCATACCAGTGTTTCCCATACATTGATTTATTTGTGGCGGCCCGCCACAATATCAAAACTAACCGCCACAAATAGATTTTTTCAAAAAGCTTTGACTTTGTTGAATAAACGAGCACTGCACGTTTCAAAATCGAAACAGTGCGGGGGGTTTTATATCACTGTATTTCTGAAGGAAACTGACTTTCTTCGTTTGTGAGCAGAGCTCTGCTTTGTGTACAGCGTTACCGGGGAAACCGCTATTTCTCCTTGCTCTAAAAACGCCTCCTGCTGGCAGATAATGAATTTGCATATATGCCACCACAAATAGAGTCCAAGTCTGTGGGAAACACTGCATACCATTCGAATGTCATATTAAGAAATTCTTTTAACCCAAAAAGCAAATTATTCTTCCTTCGAACTGGTTTTCTTTAAAATACAAATCTTGTGTAATCCCAGGCTATCTGTAATCAGAAGCACATTTAAAACTGGAATATAATTTAATTTCATCCACATGTGTTTCATAAACACATAATCATTTATGTGGATTACAATCCGCCATCAAAATGATACATTTAATTATTTTAGCTGCTGTGAGAAAAGGCTATAAACGATCCACCACCTGCAGCATCCGCACATGCGATAGCTTACTAGCCGGGACAACTTCTTTATGTTTACAGACATGACGCAGTGTCATGCTCGAATTTCCCGCGAAAACCTACCCGTACCACTCAAATGAGAAAACATTACTATAAGCTAACTGCTGTGAATCAGGCTAAAGTATGGCAATAGTTTTGAACTCTGGCTGGTTATGTACTTGCTCAAATATTGAATATTCAAAAAAATTACGGACTGCAGCTTTAAGGGGGTTTTTTTGGGGGGGGGGGGATTAAGATTTTATTTGGTAATTAGGAAACAGAGCTTTTGCTTCTATGATTCTAAAATTAAAATATGGAATCTGACCTGGAGAAAAGCTCCTCGACACTCTGGAGTTCACTTATTCTCTGCAGGTTACAGAGAGCAGGATAGAGTGAAGACACGGCCTCCAGACTACCACGACACAACTCCTCGACCTCATGACCTCTGACAAAACATACAAATCAGATGGAGGACCCTCTATGGACAGGATCTATATCTGTAATTGTTACTTATGGCTATTCACATCAAGAACAATAACTATAAAGATAACTATTAGCATCCATACCAACACATGATAACGTTCTGTATAAAAGTGTGCTGCAGTTAAGTTGTCTTCCCCTTTAAATACTCAAGCTTTTTAAAGTCAGGACGATTCTAATTGGCTGTCAATGTTTTTATCATTCATCAGCTGGAAAAAAAAATAAAAAAATCGAATGATATTTTTCCTCTGTGTCTTTATCATTACAGTTATGGGGTAGACTTTGGTATTCTCATAGAATTAGAACAATTATTAAAGGTTTACAGTTACAGTTATTGTTTTTGGTGTGAACAAGCCTTAACACAGGGACGAGTAATCTAGTTACCTGGCGTAGTTGAGGGTTTGCCCAAATAGGGAGAATTCTCTATCTCTCAAAGCTTGGACAGCACTGAACAAGGACTCATTGATGCCAGGCTTCAGCTTCTCATTTCTGAAAATAAAAATAAAATGTAAAAATAAAACATAACAATTGTATTTTCATATTTCACATTTTATTTATTTAATTATACATTTATTTTAGTGGCAGAGTAGACTATATATACACCACAGTATAAAACATACAATAAAATCTCAACTGACTGACACGTTTCTACCATAACCCTAATGCAAACTTCTACTAATGCATAATAATGATTAAAGTAAATACAAACCCACACCTCTCAGGCAGGTCACAGTCCCACTGCGTGTTTCTCCACGCAGCCTGAAAGCGTAGCTCTCGTAGTTTAGGACCCCACTCCATCCCTTCTTTCTCCAGCCCATGAAGATACGTGTTTAGAATACTACACAAACCAAAGTTCTGCAGACCCTGAGAGAGACACAGACTAACCACTGTTGACCCGAGATCACAAATTTAAATTGCAACTATTCTCATAATTTTGAAGAAAATGTACCTCTACTATGCCAGTCTGCCGTGTGACCTCTGGGAGGTTGGAGTGGAGGTCGTATGAAACCAAAGCCTTGTCCCACATGGCCTCATGTTCATATATTCGAATTCTGGAGACCACAAAGAAAGAAAAAATCAGCACTTCTACATTTAGTAAAATAAGGACCTGTTAGTTCAAATTAATTAATGCATTAACTAACATTAAACAGTGAGCAACACATTTGTTTCATTAATCTAAATACATAAAGTATTCATTCTTTTTTGCTAACGTCAGTTAACACAAATGCCAAGTTAATTCTTAGCACATTAGCTCAGCTCCATTAAATAATGTTAACAGATACAACTACCAGATTTTAATAATATTTCACCCAAAAAATTTTCCAAACCTGCATGAATTTCTTCTATCGAACACAAAAGAAGAAGAATTTTTTGAAGAATGTTGGTAATCAAACAGTTGCTGGTAACCATTTACTACCAAAAAAATACTATAGAAGTCAATGGCTTCCAGCAACTGTTTGGTTACCAACATTCTTAAAAAGATATTCTTTTGTGTTCAATAAAAGGCCAATAATGCCAAAATTTTTAACAAGAAAGGTGAGCCCACTAACTGTGCATGATTAAATGTGGTCTTCTGAGCTCAAGTTTGGACTAAGTAATTGTTATAGTACTCAGAAACACCATCTGCATCCACTTCTGAGGAGATTTCAACATGTCTGCATTATATGCAGCAGTAGCCTAACAACATGTCTGTAGCTGTTTGGCTATTAGGCAGTAAGTTATTATGCAAGTTATTATATTTTGATTAAAAACACTAACTTTTTTGCACTGATAAATCATTTATAATAAGACCAGGAATGTGTATTAACAAAGTAAATAGGGTCAACACTGCTTTATGTTGACTTAAGCTCATAATCATTCATCAAACAAAAGCAAAAAAACAAAAGCATTTGGGTAAGTTGCTTGTAAAGATGTTTTTGTGTGAAGGTGTGTGAATCCTTTTCAGACAAATTACTCCAATTTTAATTAATTCATATATTTATGAAAGTTTTGTGAATGAGGCCTGTTGTGCATATAATACATATTTACATTTATTAAAATATCTGGATTTCCTTCAAGATCTGTCTCACCTAGTCAGAGGACTGATTAACTTGCCTCCTCCACATCCATACAGGCTGTCAGGTTCTCCAATGCATCTGTACACTTCAATCAGAAGATCCTGAGACAGGAAAATTAAGCCATGTACTTAGTCTTACTTAATATCCCCAGTATTTTACTGCATTATGATCAATGAAGTACTGTAGAGTGTTTGAGTGGTGCAGAGTGTAAGCAGAACACGGAGTGAAACTGCAGTGAAGAGCAGAAAAATGTAACAAGAAATGATTTTGAGAAGTGACTGCAATATGTTTTGAGAGAAAAAGAGAAATGGCTGTTGCTCCACTCTACTTGCGTACTCTGATACCCATTACCCACCTGGAGACTGATGCCAGAGTCTTCTAAACTCTTTTCATTCACACTGCTGATGGACAGTGTCTGGCTGCTCTCCTCAAACGTGATCCGTCTCGACACTCGAGACTGTGACCTGAGACAAACACATGCATCTTGTCACCACACAGCTCTTCAAAACAACCAATGAATCTAGAGTATAGAACACTATGATCATGATTACAGTAGACATGAAGTAGATGACACATTACATATAGCCTAACAGTAAGCAGAGAGTCGCTGGCAGTACCTTCGGCTCTGCTCCATGTTGGATCTGATCTTGTCCACGTAGATCTCAGAGTACAGGAGAGCAGTGAAATGGGCAGAACACATCTGAGCGGCTCCAGCCACCTCCAGATAATTTAGATCCAGCCAAAAATTTGAATCACACACCGTCCCATATTCATTACTTTAAAAAACAAAATGTCAAAGTTTCATGCAAAATTACTGCAGTGTACAATTAGTGAGAATGTAACAATGTGTTTTAACTATTTAACCAGGTGTCATTACAAATGATCAACAAAGAAAACTGAAAAGATACACAAGTTCTGCGTCGTGCCAATCAGCAACATTCATCTTATTCATTTCGCCAATGAGTTTTTCTCAAATAAATTTTAATTGGTTTACTAACAAATGTCAAACAGTGTATGCAGTACATACATCATATTCATGTCAGTTATGCCTTTTTTCAAGTCATCAGCATTTCCACCACATCTCAAATTATGTATTGTTTTGGTTGTTTTCATATTTCATGGTGGAATATCTTAAGTCACGATAAGGCTAACTTCAAAGTAGCATTTTTTCTACACCCTAAAATCACATTTGTATTGATTTTGACTGCAAAATCCAAATACTTTATGGTTGTCATTTTTCATTTCAAGCATACTCTTAGTGACAGTTGTTTTCTTGGTAAGCAAGTACACTAATGCATATAATACTTTTAGTCAGCAAGGATGTGTTAAATTTATCAGAAGTGACAGTAGACACTTACAGGGTTAGTTCACCCAAAAATGAAAATTAGCCCATGTTTTACTCACCCTCAAGGCATCCAAGGTGTATATGACTTTCTTCTTTCAGATGAATCCAATCAGAGTTATATTAAAAATTTTCCTTGCTCTTCCAAGCTTTATAATGGCAAGCTTTATAATGTTTTTGTTCAACAGTCCAAAAGTAGTCAAATAAAGCGCATCCATCCATAATAAAACGTGCCTCACACAGCTCCGGGGAGTGAGTAAAGGCCTCCTGTAGTGAATTTATCCGTTTTTGTAAAAAAAAATAATAATAAAAAATCCATATTTAAAACGATATAAACAGTTTTGTGCAACTTCCTCTAACTGTTGTACGCGCGTTCACGAGAGACTGCCTTTCTGGTGGATGCCGCCAGACGTAGCGCATGCACATGTGAGTCGCGTGAAAACCAACGTTTGTTTACAGGAGCAAAGGAAGCAACGTTTCCTTACTTTATCAAAGGAAAACCAATCTCGTCAATCCTCCAACATTTTTCTTTACTCATTTTGTGCTTCTAATTCGTGACCGGCGTTTTGTTTTGTTCTCTCTCCATTGCGCTTCCGCATTCGTCACTAATCATCGGTGCTTACGCTACGCATACGTCTTACGTCATCCGCCAGAACGGCTTCCGTCTACGACAGTTAGCAGAAGATAAAGATGTTTATATCGTTTTAAACATGGATATTTTTCTTTAAAAAATGCATCAATTCACTAAAGGAGGCCTTTATTCACCCCCCGAAGCCGTGTGAGGCACACTATAATATGGATGGATGCACTTTATTTGACTACTTTTGGACTGTTGAACAAAAACACCCAGCCATGCCATTATAAAGCTTGGAAGAGCAAGGAAAATTTTTGAATATAACTCCGACTGGATTTGTCTGAAAGAAGAAAGTCATATACACCAAGGATGCCTTGAGGGCATATGTCCTACGTTATCCGCCGAAACGGCTTCCGCGTACGACAGTTAGCAGAAGTGAGAAAAAAGTATTTAACATTTTAAATATGGATATTTTTCTTACAAAAATGCATGGATTCGCTACAGGAGGCCTTTATTCGCTCACTGCAATTCATGTTACACTGAATTGCAGTTGCACTTATCTGTACATAGTAAATGCAGTTATTTTAAACTAAAACATGATTTCGCCCCAAAAAAAACAAAAAACAACAACAATAACGTTACCACTCTATTAGGTCTTGCAATATCCGTACGTGCAAATCCCACAAAAAGAACTCCGTAATATATGTATGTTTACATGCTCATGCACTACAAATCATCCTGCACTGTTCCCCAGCCAGCTGCTTGAACTCAATGTTTCTCCTTGCACATGTACAGTACTTATCTGAAGCATTCGTATAGTTTGTATAGTTTGTATTTTTTAGTTTGTATAGGTACTTTTTTATAGATAGTATATTTATATTTATAGTCAAAATCTATCAGTAGGATAGTTGTGTATAGGTTTATATTGTCTTACTCCATTGTTGTATGCCTGTATTTATGTAGCACCGTGGTCCTGTGAGGCACGACATTTCGTTCCACTGTATGCCCCGCATGTAGCGGAATGACAATAAAGCTCAACTTGACTTGAACTTGACTTGACTAAATTTTATCATCGCACAGACCAGTTTTTCCGCATATATGTCGCACTGTACAGCTCTGCTCGAGGGCGAGTAAAACATGGGCTAATTTTCATTTTTGGTTGAACTAACCCTTTAAAATGACATTTAAGACTTTGTTAAACTATATTAGACTTTTTTATGGCCTTAAATTTGATCATACCAAATATAAGACTTTTTAGTACCTGCAGAAACTCTGGCATTAGCAAAAATTTCACAGACAGAAAAGCTCCATTGTTCATTGTCAATAGTGTTTCGATATTTAAATCACTGAACAATGATTATGATGAATGTAACAGCACCTATACTTTCAGCAGTGGCAGTAAGTGTGCATGCATATTCAAAAATCACATTTAGAATTATATACTGCTTTGGATAAACAGAATTTGACAGAAATGAAAACCTGTCCAACCTTCCAGGTGCCACTGGGCGGCTCTGTTGCCTGAGATAGTCTATGACTGCCAGCATGCTGCGGAGTGAGGTTTTGTCTATCTGGCTCTGGTTGCCAACATCAATACTGTTTCCTGTTAAAACAGAAAAAAAAAAAAACATTCTCTTGTAAGGAATGAAAATTAAGGCAGCACTGCAGCAGACCAAGCTGTTATGTCACAGTCAACAGCTCCTAACAAATAGCTTTGTACCTGAATCAGAGAGCATGGGGGTGGTGGGGCGGCTGGTGGGGGTGGAGGGTCTGCGGCACTCACTGAAGAAACTCTGGATGTGTGTGGATAACAGCTGTCTCCAGGAACCATCCACATCTCCCAGAAGAATATCATGAACAAAGAGTGGCAGCATCCTCTGACAAAAATCTGTTTTTACCTACAGCAGTAAAAGAGTTTTTCACTCAGACTCTGTTTCCATTTGCATTGAGACTTTGGGTCAGACAAGTACTTGTGTGTAAAACCATTACAATGGATCATCAAAATACAGCATGGCTACTATTTCGTCAGTGTACCTCACATAAAGGTCTGGTGAGAAGCAGAGCCTCATTTTGGACACCTCCACTGTCTAACAGGGCCATACACAGGTTCTTTATCCAGTCCTTGTGTCCACCAGGTTGCACTAACCAGAGTTCAGAATTGTCCAGCCTATGTCTGGACTCTGAGGTCACTTCCATACTCACGATGGTCTCCTGTATAAAAGACCAGATAAATCCTATAAGGCAGTGCTTCCCAAACCTGTCCCGGGACCCCTGCACATTTTGTATGTCTCCCTTATATAACACACCTGATTCAAGTCACCAGCTCATTAGTAGAGACTGCAGTTTGGTGCGTCTGACAAGAAAGACATACAAAGTGTACAGTGGTGGGCGGTCCCACGGACAGTTTTGAGAAGCACTGCTATAAGGAATGGACAGCTTTATGGATAACTTTTTTTTTTCTACAAAGATTCTTTTTGATGTCAGTTATTAGTTAATTTATTTAAACATCCGTTCACTCGTTTGATCATTAATGGTTTAGCAGTTCACAAATATTTTATGTGCAGTTGGAATCAAAAGTGTCCATAAAAAGATTTTATGTAGACGTATGCCAATGTGAAAGACTTGCCCGTTTCTTGGCAGAGCGAAAGGGGTTTAGGTATGCAAGCAAAGGGTCCCTTTTGCTTTTATACATTTCCCCAAATTCAATCCCACACTGAGTGGCCAATATATCCTTCAGACATATGCCAGCAGCCTGACGTACCACAATACTGAAATAAAAAGAGAAAAGACACAGAATTATGGTCTAATCGGTGTACGCACATTCATAATTATTGCTATTAGAAAGCAAAGTCTAGAAAGAGTTTCTTGATCTAAGGACAGTGTGAAAGTGTATGATCTGATGATTAAGTTGTAATGAAGTGCCTGTGATGTGTGAGTGCATTGTCCATGCAGTTCAAGATGATGAAGATCCACTGAAAAGGAACGTCAGGGAACAAATCGGCTGCTCTAGCATACAGCTGGTCTTTCCCATGGTGCAAGGCAATGGATGATAAGTCAACTGGCCCAAGTTCTCCTAGGCACCGGCCAGCAGCCTCTGAAGAGTAAATGATAAAAAAAACATTTGGTAAAGTAAAAAAGTAAAATAAAACAGACATAGGCTACACAGCTTAATGAATGACTAAATTAAATAAAAATTTCAACAAAGTAGTCTTGCTGTCCTATCAGAATTGAAAATGGTATTAGTATACAAGTTGGTATCGTTTTATTATCTTGCACGGGCGTGTAGAAATTTGTGTCCAGTAAAAAGCTCCACCTGCCTCCAGCTAATAATGTAAACAGTAAATTATGGTTTATATATAAAAAAAAGGAGGACAACGTCCTTCTGCAATTTCATCAGGTAATATATATCAACATGTCATAAAAACTGCACTCGTCATGCCATTTAATTTCTTATATTGCATGTCAATACTGAAAAACACTTACTCAAGATGTCTCCTCCACCAGGATGGTTAGCTGCGATTTTGCAAAGCTGAAGAAGGTTAAGAACCAGCTTAACCAAAATACAGCTGGCAGGATCAGCTAAACAAACACAACATGGACATGAAGCATTAGGAAACTGCTAGCAGGGTTAAAGATTTAGGGCCAGTTTTACTAAACAGGGCAAATTAGCGCGAGAGGGCAATTCCAAAAAAGCACCGATGGGCGTGGAAATTTCTGCGGGTGATTTACTAACAATGCGCAAATTAAAGAACACAGACGCAACATCTCATTTACATATCGACCAACGCAATTTACCAAGAAAGAAATAAGCCACAGTCTCCTAGATGAGGGTACCAAGTCATCTTTTATTTCCTGAAGCAAATTAAAAATAACATGGCTTGGCAAACGATATGTTCAGATAATGTGTTCTTTCCAAATAAATAAATACGTATGAAAATGTGTATTTTCTCCCTTCTACCACGCACTCTCTGTTCTCTGTGGTGCCTCCTCCTAGCAACAATAATTGCATCCATTTCAAGCGCAAAATAGTTTAAGACATGCTTTTTTTGGGAGTTAAATAATGGCACAAATGCCAGAAATTTGACGAGCGCAAATGTTAGTAAAACACGTTGCGTGATTCATTTGAATACTCTACTCTCCTCCCATAAATTTTGCGTTTGAAAGCGAAACTCCTTGAAATGCATATTCAAGGTCAGGCGCAAAAATAACTGTGTCCACGCCTTTTCAGCGCTAATTCGTCACTGGGCGTCTTTAGTAAAACCTGACAGTACAATTTTAACGCCAAAAGACAGTTTGCGCTGGTGCAAGCTGTTAGTAAAACTGGCCCTTAAAGAGCTATAGCACATTTAACAATTTCGTAAAAATGCTCACTAATGTGATTCTGACCATGGCATTCTTTCAAGAGTTGTCCTATCTGCTGTTTATGGCTGTGAAGTTGCCTTTTTAGGTCTTTCAACCCCTCCAAACGGGCCAGGGGCAAAGAATCACAAGATGTTACAGACAGAAAATGCTCAATTTCCTGCAATAGACAGAAAAATGGGAGGGAAGAGCAGAATTGTCAATGTTCAGGCATATCTTACAGTATATCACCTGTGTCAATTGGATCTGAAAAATATGATCATGAAACAATTACAAATTACTTAAATTCAAATTCAATCCTTAACTTCAATTTCTACTTAGTTCATGGTAATCTCACAATACAACAGATGGACTTTTGATATTAAATAATGTATAAAGGGCTCTAACACTAGCTTGCTCTATTCTTTTTCTATTATATTGGTTTTCTTTTTATTTATTATATGATTAAAAAAAAACAACCTTGCTATGTGTACTGCGTAAGGCTAACTGAGACTTGTCATAGCACTTGCATATTGCTCTTTTGTTGATTTTGATTGCTTCCATTGTCCTCATTTGTAAGTCGCTTTGGATAAAGCGTCTGTTAAATGACTAAATGTAAATAATGTGGGTCTACACAGCATTTCTGAAAAAGACTATAATATTGACCTGTCTGAGAGTGAAGGCTCCTGAGCTGTATTTGAGAGCGTGTTGGGCGGCTCTCAGCTCTCTAAAGAGTGCTCGGTCAGGAAAAGGCTCCAATAGGGGTATGGAATTTCTCAACATGATGTTCTCTGGGTTTTCAATGACCAGGAACCTTAGTAGACAGAGGACCTAAAAGCATACAATGTGTTAGAATTCCTTGCTGAATAATAAATCAAAACACACATGTAAATAGGGCTAGGAAATATATTTACAGTATATTTATTATTATTCTGTTAGTGATATAAAATTAACCAACATTGTTAATAGCGTAACTGACTTTAAATCAGTACTGCAAACCAGTTTTACATTCAAAGGGTTACTCCACCCCAAAATGAAAATTTTGTCATTAATCACTTACCCCCATGTCGTTTGTCTTCAGAGCACAATTTAAGATATTTTGGATGAAAACCGGGAGGTTTGTGACTGTCCAACAATTAACACTGTCAAAGCCCAGAAATAGTCAAAAAAGTCCATCTGCCATCAGTGGTTCTATCTGAATTTAATGAAGCAACGAGAACACTTTTTCTGCGCAAAGAAAACAAAAACAATGACTTTATTCAACAATTCGTCTCCTCTGGTTCAGCGTAGCACCATTTTGGAGAATATCCACTGGACGCAAACTGCGTATGCTGTTCTGTGTCAGCCGAGCCACAAGGATACGCTGTTTTCATTCAAATCAAAGCGTAAACAAATGTAGAAGATGTATCCGTGCGGTGCTGATGGCATATGGACTATTTTGACTATGGTTTTCATACTTTTCTGGGCTTTGACAGTGTTAATTGTTTGGCAGTCAATGGGACAGTCACAAACCTCCTTTGGATTTCATCCAAAATATCTTAAACTGTGTTCCGAAGACGAACGAAGCTTTTACGGGTTTGGAACGACATGGGGGTAAGTGATTAATGACAAAATTTTCATTTTGGGGTGAAGTATCCCTTTAAAACCTCAGCATCTAAAAAAAAAAAAAATCCATGTAACATATCCATTAAATATTTTAACTTTTTTTTATTACAATGGTTAAAATTAAGATTTTTTTAAAAGGAGTAATTCCAGATATTAATAATAATAATAATATTGAGACATCAACAAGGGTGAAACATATTATGAAAATATTAAATATAATGTCCTTTAGCTACAGTGCCAAGCCCTGTAAACACATATACATAGAGGACAACTTATCTCATAAATTTAAGGCAAAATAGCTATGGGAAAACACACTAGAACAGCAGTTGTCAACCTTTTAGGCTATAAGGTTCCCACTGCCCACTAACCAAAATGTTCCTCTGCAATAAAAACATATTGCAAGTTTCAAAACTCCCCAGTTTAAAATATGAATTGTTCTATTCTAACCTCCAGAAATGCCTGGGTTTGAAATCGGGAGAATACGCCCCTTAACATGAATCATCGTTTTATGTAATTATAGAGGTGTGGTTTCAACAATTAAAAACAATCAACTTAAACACTGTTCCTGCTATTTGAGGTTAAACCCATCTGTTATCCATACTGTAATTACCGGTATTTTATATTCAGAAATCGATCAAAGATCATTCTCTTTATAACTGCTGGAGCAGTTTAAGTCTATTAGTGATTTCTGCATTTTTGCCAAAACACCCATTATAATCAATGAAACAATTTACACTGCTCAACGGATCTCTTATTTACATTGTGTTTTCACTCAGTAGACAAGACTGTGTTCAGCTGCAGCGCAGCGCTGCAACCTTAAATGCTACAGGAGTAGATCTAAATATAATGCAATAATCAACACTTTTCGTGACTAGCTAAACTTAGCAACTGATATAGTACATTATACAATAACAGACTGTGACCTAAAGTTAACAGGTCATGTTCATTCACTCTTCTCTCTCACCTGCTGAGATATGGCAGATTGTTCAGTGACCTGTGCTGTGAGAGTACCAACAATAACCTGCAGGTGGCTCTCTAGAGCATCATCACAGTACTGAACAGCTGTCTGACAGACCAGCGACAACAAGTCACAACACAGGGAGACACTCCGAGAGGACACCTCATCCTGCTGACATGACCTACAGCAGAAAATAAGACCTCAATTATCTGTTTCTCAATGATTTTTGATAACATGAACCACACAAAAAACATCCTGACACTAATACTAGAAGATATTTTTGTGAATTCATTGCACATACAGTGGTGGCCAAAATGATTAGAACACTAGTACTTTCACCAGCTAAGAAATGGTTTTAAGTCAGTTATTTCTATCTTTTGCTGTAGTGTGTCAGTAGGAAATATCAGTTTACACTTAACTCAGACTAAATCCAGAAGAACTGTGGCAACGTCTCCAAGATGCTTCAGGAGACCTACCTGCAAAGCTACAGTGCTGTTAAAAGTTTTAGGCAATTGTGTAAAAATGCTGTAAAATGAGGATGCTGTCAAAAATAATGTCATAAATTTAGTTTCTTTATCAATTAACTTCTATTAACTAAATTAAATCAGCATTTGATGTGACCATCATTTGCGTTTAAAGCAGCTTTTGCCCTCCGTGCACTTGCGCATCGTTTTTCAGGGAGCTTTGCAGGGAGGTTTCTTGAAGCGTCTTGGAGATGTTGTTCTCCACAGTTCTTCTGGATTGAGTCTGTCTGTTTCTTCATGTCACTCCAGACAGACTGGATGATGATCAGATCAGATCTCTGTGTGGAGCACTGGCTGGTGTCAGACAAAAATCTCACTGCATTATTAAAATTAATGGCAAAATGAATGTTTGGACATGTTAACATATCTCCAGCTGTCACACTACAGCAAAAGACAGAAACAACGGACCTAAAACCATTTCTTAGCTGCTGAAAATACTAGTGTTCTAATAATTTTGGTCACCACTGTGTATATAACCCTAAAACATCCCTAATTCTGTGTGCGCACAGACCTGCTGTTGATGTGGTGAATGAGTGTATAGATGATGTCACGCAGCACGAACGCCCAGGCTCCGCCCAGTCCGTCCTTCACCTCTCTGAGCAGCAGGCTGACAAACAGGTGGTACATCATCAGTATGCGGTGCCTCTCGTAGCCGTTGGTGGTCTCAGCAGCCTTCTGACAGATTGCTATGAGAATCCTCTGAATGGACATCTGAAGCATACAGAACACAGACAGATGCAGGAGTTTTATAAAGAAATAAGCAGATGCTCAGGTGAAACAGCAATATGTAAGTTTGCGTGGAAGGCTCACAGGAGTCTTGGACAGGATGGCAACCAGAGACTTGTGATTGGCACTGTGGCATTTGCTCAGGTAGTCCAGCGTGGCTTTGATCACATATGAGCTGAAGAACGGTGGGTTTGGAGCAGGATCCAACTCTCTAATTACAAAAATAAAGCATGTTTATGAAATTTCTCTCGATTCATATAGCGTTGCTTATGCTCGATGATACAAAAACTGAAACTGAAAGACAGTTTGAAAAAAACAAACTGAAAGACAGTTTTCATTTTTGAGTGAAATGAAAATTTGCTCTTTTTTTAAACGGCATGTCAGCTTCTAAGGCTACGTATGTTCATGGTGAGAGCCAGGTTTAGTTATTCAAGATCGCATACAGCCAGTCTGCCTCTATCAAATCAACAACTGATAGATTTTTTTTTCCTTTTTCAATAATCATTTTCACTCAGGTTCAAACAAAATATACTCCCATTGCATCAAGACTTTAAAACAATGGCATTTAAACCTGCATACCAAACTGAGTTGGCAGTACCATTACAATGCATAATTTGGCATCTTTAAATGTCTTGGTATTATTCTGGTATTGACTTGGCACTAAAACATGGTTGATATCACTATTTCATGCTAAATTAGTAAATGTACATTGCCGTCCAAAAGTTTGGGATCAGTAAGATTTTTTAAAGATGTTTCTTATGCTCGTCAAGGCTGCATTTATTCTATCACAAATACAGAAAAAAATGCAATTTTGTGAAATATTATTGCAATTTAACATTCTATTTAAATATACGTTAAAATATAATGTATTCCTGTGAAGCTGGAAGCTGAATTTTCAGCATCATTACTCCAGTCTTCAGTGTCACATGATCCTTCAGAAATCATTCTAATATACTGATTCCTAATCAATGTTGGAAGCAGTTGTGCTGCTTAATATTTTTTTGAGACCCGTGATACTTTTTTCAGGATTCTTTGATAAATAAAAAGTTAAAAAGAACAGTGTTTATTCAAAATATAAATTTTGTGTTGCAATATACACAAATATTCAAACATTTAGGGTCGGTAAATTTTTTTTTAAAGAAATTAATACTTTTAATCAGCAAGGATGTGTTAAATGGATAAAAAGTGATAGTGAAGACTTATATTGGTAGAAAAGATTTCTATTTTGAATGAATGTTTTTCTTTTTAACTTTTTATTCATCAAAGAATCAAAGAAAAAAGTATCACAGGTTCCAAAAAAATATTAAGCAGCACAACAGGTTCAACATTGATAATAAATCAGTATATTAGAATGATTTCTGAAGGATCATGTGACGCTGAAGACTGGAGTAATGATGTTGAAAATTCAGCTTTGCTTCACAGGAATAAATTATATTTTGAAGTATATTAAAATAGGAAACCAATATTAGAAATTCCAATAATATTTTACAATATCACATTTTTTTCTGTATTTTTGATCAAAAAAATACAGCCTTGATGAGCATAAGATACTCCATTAAAAATCTTACTGATCCCAAACTTTTGAACGGCAGTGTACCTGTAATTGTACTTATATTGACTGCACAGGACAAGTTATGGATCACCCTATAGGCGCCACTGAAGTAAATGTGGAGAGTCAGAATGAGTTACAGAAAGAATGTTTTCATAGTGCATCAATTATTTTATCTCAAATAGAAAATGGAAGTAGATTCCTCATGATATAATCCCTTTAATGATCTGTACATGGCATAAAAATATACCCAGTAAATTTCTGTAGGTCTGCCGCTCCTTCTGCTGTCTCATGCAGTGTCATTAACAGCTCCACCACAATGTCAGCCAGGTTGTTGCAAATCAAACTGTCAATTTGCTGAATGACAAAAAGAAGTTGTAGAACACATTTATCTGTGTATATAAATAATTCTTAACTGCATCTACAGAAGATATAAGCCAGTCTACGTGTAGATCAGCATTGTACTAAAAATCAGTTATCTGCATCCTCACCTGTTTTCCCAGGCAGTTGCTGTTTTTCAGTATATCATACACCCTGTGAGCTTTCTCTCTCTGCTGGGCCACATGGGTGTCTTGCCCAGCAAGGGCAAAGTGGGGCAGGATGTTGACCATAAGCTTGGGAAAGCAATTGGCCAGCAGCTGCTTCCAGTCCTGATCCAAGTGAGCACCAATGGATTTCACCTCCTCAAAATCATTCAGGAAGACCAGGTGTGGGATCAGCACATGGTAGGATGACCTGAAATTTGAATACAAAATTACAGCATAATTACAGAAGAACCCAGTTTGTAATATACATCTAAAAAGTGATAACACATCGTTTAACCGACATTAAATAAATGGTCCTAAAATAGGCTTCTTATACTATACATGCAATATATTATTCATCTTGATTTAAGATTTCCATGAGAGGTGACCAGTTCAGAGGTGTAAACAAGAACATTACAGTAGCATATACCTGTAAAACTCTTCCAGACTGCAGTAGTCCAGCAATGTGTAGGGGAAGGACTGTAGTGTGTAACTTGCATCGGACTGTTTTTGGTTCAGCCACTCGGCCACTAGATAATACAGGTGTGAATGAATTAAACTCTTAGAGTCCCTGTACCCAAGTGACTGGGAAACACCTCTCAGCACCTGCAGGGGCCACCACAGAAAAAGTTCTTAATTTCTCTTTTAATGGAGTATAGTCAGGAACATCTGAACATCGTTGAGTGTTGAACATCATTACATACCTTTTTGATTAGCTGCTCATCAATGCTGTTCTCCTTGTAGGACTGAACGAGTGCAAACAGGGCTTGCTTCTCACACACAGGACTGCAGGACATCACCACTGAGACACTTTTGAGCAATACTGCCCGTCGATTAAAGGTCTCGTCAGGTGAGTCTTCTGAAGGACAGTTTTTCTGTAGAACAACAAAAGAGTCAATAAGACAAAAAAATTATGTTTTAGTTTAAATTTCATTTCTTTTTTTATTTTTGGGTGATTTCTCTACTTGAATAATTACTTGGAAAAACGTATTTACTTAATTGAGAAATTGATGGCTACTTGACATTGTTTTAATTTAACATTAATAAATGTACACAATTTATTTTATTTAATATGTAAGTTAATGTTAATGTTAGGGTCAATGTTATGTAAAAATGAGGGAGAGTGTTCATTAGCATATTTGTTTTTCCTGTGGCATTGATTCAAAACATATTTAGAATCCTCAAAATTCACTGGTATTGATATCAGCTACTGACATTTTGTGTTATAACAACCCTAATGTTTCATTTGATTTTTTATATCATAAATTACTTTCACCTAGTTCTAAGAATATATTTTAATATCAATATTTGATTCACCTTCTTTATGTCATCAAAAATTGTCAAAGATATATTTGTTTGAAGGTAATTCAAACAAATCAAAACAAAAAATTTGCAAATTCATAGCAAATCAATTGACACCATATTTAATTTTGATTAAAGTTTTGATTTCTGGTGAACATAAAATGGTTATGAATGGGTGTGTCTGGTTATAAATAAGTTTATATTGAATTTGTTAAACTGCAGTGTTATTCATCTTGGAGTACTGATGCTGATAATAACCAAAAAATAATCTTTAATTATGATATATAATAATTATAAAAACTCTTTATTAGAGTTTACATGCAAATCAATATACTGCTGAAGCAAGAAAACCACTGGATTTTTAAAAGATTTTTTCAGCTCTCGACAACAAAATTCTCACAGAAGTCAGGTACAGTATGTGCGCACAATAATCTTACACAATGTTGATAAAGAATGCAAATTGCAATCAGAGTAACTAAAAACTCGGGTAATGCTAGCATATTAAGCATAATGAGTGTAATACGATAGTTCATCTAAAAATGAAAAGAAGATATTTTAAAGATTGCTGGTAGCCACTGACTTCCATATTATTATTATTTTTTTTTTTCCATATTTTAATACTAGGACTAGCAACTGTTTGGTTACTCACATTTTTCAAAATATCTTCTCTTGTGTTCAAAAGGAAAAAAAATCATACAGGTTTGGAACTTGAGGGTGAGTACAGGATTTTCATTTTTTGTTGAACTATCATGACTGCATGTCACTCTTTACTTACTCTGAGTCTGAAGACATTCAAATGAAAGTAAAGGAGTTTTACCTGCCCCCTCATTCCTTCCTGAGCCTTCAGGTAAATATTCTCAAAGGCCGTCTGCTGGTTCTTAAGAGGAAGCATCATCTTCCCACTGCCATCCAGGCCTTTTTTGAGGAACAAGCTAGAATTTAAAAGTTTGTGTGAATAATGGAAGACCAGTTTCAAGTGAATTAGGTTAAATTAGCTTATTATTACAGAACAGGGAATTCAGTAGAATGCAGGTATGCTCAGCTAACCTCTCCAAGGACAGTGCTGCCAACATACACACATGGTGATGGGCATCTGCTAAATGAGAGGAGAGAACCACTGACACCGGTAGCTCCTCCTCCCGCAGTGATAGCTCCGCCCACTTACAGCATGGGTCCACCTTATAAAAAAATGAATAATGACGTAACTGACTGTTATTTAAAATAGTACTATTACAATAGCAAATCAATAATGTACAGTACTATTTATTTTCTACTATTGTACTAAAATAAACATTATACTGTACTTACCTCCAGCAAAGCCAGTAAACATTGCCTTAGTGCCACCCTCACAGCTGAAGTACATTTGCCAGATTTAGTTAAGATGCTGTACAGAGAAAGTGAATATAAAGAAGTTCTTAAAGAATCTCTTTTCGTCGTGCCTAACAACGTCCATTAGCTGTTATAAATTCACTGTAAACCACAGCTTCTTGGGGCTTATTGCTTTAATATACCACAGTACTACCATAGTACATCATAGCCTCTGTAGCTCACCAGAATCCTGATATGACTTTGAGCAGAGCTCCTTTGATATGTGCCATCTCATCTTCCTGCTCGCTCACAGAAGGAGTGCGGCCCAGACAGCGGATGGATGGCAGAAGAGAGCACAGGATGGCAGCACACACCTCCTGGTCTTGCCGATATAGAGAACAAACATCTCTGTATGGAAAACCAAAAGACATCACAAAAAAGTTATTGGAACAGTTACTTACAATTTGACATCCAAGATGTGGATAAGTCTATCATTGGAACAGATTTGGAGAAATGTAGCATTTCACATCACTTGGATCCTCTGCAGTGAATGGGTGCCGTCAGAATGAGAGTCCAAATGGTTGAAAAAAACACTTCAATAATCCACACAACTATAATCCATCAATTTAATGTCTTGTGAAATAAAAAGTTGTGCGTTTATAATAAACAAATCCACCATTAAGAGGTTTTTAACTTCAAAACATTGCTTCTGGATGAAATAGCCCTCTAAATCAAGTCCTCTATCAATAATATTGCTTTTTCCAGAGAAAAATTATTTTGTCTGAATCAGAAGAGAAATATGCACAGATCAAGCAAGGAAAAACAGTCCAAAATGTTCTAAACAAATGTGTTGGTGAATTTTGATGTGAGAGGACAACAGAATGGACTTTTTCCACTGGAGGAAGCGGTATTATGGATTATAAGATATTAATTTCGCAAGAAGTGACGAAATAAAACCCCTCATTGATAGACGTTTCTTACAAACATTTCACTTCACAAAATGTTTATTGATGGTTTGGAGTGGTGTGGATTACTTGTGGATTATTGTGATGTTTTTATCATCTGTTTGAACTCTCATTCTGATGGCACCCATTCACTGCTAATGGTAAGCAAGTGATGTATAAGTTCAGCATAAACTTTTTACTGCACTACATATATATATATATACAGTATATATATATATATGATTCTGAATTTAAGAACATAAGGGAAATTGAGGTATCCTTACGCCAGAGGCCTTAGAAGAGTATCAAATTCTTCAGGATCCAGAGATGTGATTTCTGCTGGGACTTTCTTCAGCAATAAAAGATACTACACAAGTAAAGGATGATAAAGACTTTAGATGCATTAGATACACCCAAGATGTGCTAGTATAAAATGTGGACCATATATCAGGACAACAGTCAAGAGTCTGATTTATGTTCATGACAGCAGCCAATGTTTAACTTATTTGAGAATCAGTACATTAAACAGCATAATCACCATATGGAGGTGAAGCATCTGAGAGAAGTCTATGAGGTCCAACAGTTTGAGCACTTTGCGTTGGGTGTCCAGAGGTTTGAAGGAGAATCCACCGTTGAGTTCTGAAGATGCACATAGTGACAGGAAACCAAGCACAGACAGGAAGGCCAAGTCTTGACTGGATAAATGCTCCTTAGATAATGCACTCTTGGTCCCTACGATCAAAAATGAAGAAAAAACTCAATTATGTGATCTCAACTGCTGAAGAACATTAAATCACACATTAATCCCTGCTTATATCTTCGAGCTTTCCAAGCTCTCTGAGCACCTGTTGTGTACTTTGAATCAGCAGCTTCTTCATTAGACTGGTGAAGTCTGAAAGTGCTGTGTGTCCCATCTCCATCTTCAAACAGATCAATCTCCTCCTGATTGTCCATTTGGGTTCTGCTCATATCCGTATCTTTATCCATTGGGTCGTTCTCCATGACTGTGTTGTCCTTTTTACTTGAGTTGCTTAACTGCAAACGTAAAAGGCGTGCTTTAGATGAGTGTCGATCAGCAAGATAAATAACAGTTTGGTTCTAAAATCGGAGTATAATTTCTAACTGAAAGAAACCATGCTTAAATGCAATGTGTTAAAGTGTATCATTTCGGCGGCACTAGAGGAACTAAATCATAAAAATACTGTTTGTTTTCAAACACACTCAGGAAACATTGAGGAGAAACTGGACAGAGATGAGGTGCAAGTAAGTCTCACCAGTTGTTTAGATATGTCACACAGGTCATTTAGCAACCTCACAGGCAAAGTCTTCATGAATAAATTGCGAGAAGTGGTGGAAATTTTGTCCTCCTAAAAAAAAAAAACAATTAAGCGGAATTATCCTGGAGTAACTAGACAAGGAGCTTTAAAAAATAAACCATTCTGAACAATCTATCAACCTGTCTGCAAACAAATTAAAAAGAACTGACTTTAAAGTCAGAAATCACCTTGACACAAGAAGTTTTATTCCACACATATGTATATATCAGCAGAAGAAAGAAAGTCAAACAATTTTGGAACAACATGAACGTTGACAGCATTTTTACTTCTGGGTGGACTATCCCTTTAAGAAACACTGAAGTTTTAAAGCATAAACTGAAAAAAAGATATAGATAGATAGATAGATAGATATCAACAATTGTTAGAAATGACAGTCATATCTTGTATGTATATATATATTGTCCCTTACCTTTTCTCTTCTGCTAATACTATCAGAGCACAACAGCATCGCTGACTGAATTGCTTTGATGGTATCATTCTCACTTAGTTTGCTCTTGGCCGTTGATATGTAGTGACTAAATTCATGAAACAATGCCTACAAAAGAAGGAAAAATCAATTAATTACCAGGGTCCAGATTAATTCAAATAAACGATCACAGATTTCTGTAATTATTTGTGATTATCCACACCTAACATTTGTAATCATTCAATATATTTTTATTGAATCTCCAAATTAATATGCAAACAACATGAAGACAGGATTTCATATAGTGAATAATTTTAAATGCTTGTTTAAATGCTTTTTTTTTTAGTATTACAATGAATAAAGGGTGATACAAATACATGATACAAACACTGATACTGATTTGTTTATTAAAGTGATTTTTTTCGCATTTCTGAAGATAAAATCAGTAATTATAGCAATTCAGTATTTACAGTATAAATGAAAGCCAGGTCTGATTTTTTATTCTCAATTAGAGAACAATGAAACTACTATAACATCTTTTAATTTAAAGCTGCAAGTCTGTCAATTTTGCCTCTTTGTCGCCATCTCTGTTTGAAACCTGCAATTGCAGTTACTTGCGGAATTATCTTCCTTGCGTGGGATGTGCACGGCTCCAGCACGGATGAATCTAATGTTTTGAGGGGTATGTGTGGCAGTCAGTCACTGCACCGGTGTGGATACTGTAGTCAGGAATCACAGATTCTAGCCTACGTCTTGGAATATATGACCCAAATAAGAATTTTCACCGTATATTGTCATCAGAACAAGTAACAAGTCTGCCACGTTTGTTCTGACCAACTGAGGAAAAAAGAATTACAATAAATCACGCTACCAATGGTGATTACATCTAACGATTGGTTAGCTCATACCACATCAAATTGTGCAAATTATTATTGTTATACTTTGTTCTCAAATTGTTAATGTTAACAACGTCAGCATTGCGGGACTACGTGTATGCAGTGTGTATTAGCGTGTAGATTTCAGTTTCTGTACAGTCTAATCTCTAATTGCCATACCATTCGAATTTCATATTAAGAAATTCTTTTGAACCAAAAAGCAAATTATTCTTCCTTCGAACTGGTTTTCTTTAAAATACAAATCTTGTGTAATCCCACGTAGGCTATCTGTAATCAGATGCACATTTAAAACTGTAATAATTTAATTTCAGTCACATGAGTTTCATAAACACATAATCCTTTCTTGATTACAATCCGCCATCAAAATTATACATTTAATTAATCGAGCTGCTGTGAGAAAAGGCTATAAACGATCCACCACCTGCAGCATCCGCACATGCCATTTGGTAAATAGCCTATTAGCCGGGACTCAATCTTTATGTTTACAGACGTGACGTAATGACGCAGTGCCATGCTCGAATTTCCCGCAAAAACCTACCCGTACCACTCAAATTAGAAAACATTATTATAATCTAACCGTTGTGAATCAGGCTAAAGTAAGGCAATAGTTTTGAACTCTGGCTGGTTATGTACTTGCTCAAATATTGATTTCGTATCATTTTTAACCAAAAAAAGTTACGGACTGCAGCTTTAAGTGAACTTAAAACAATATTGATGAAAATTGACGGATGTCATTAAAGGAAAATCCCACCTTGGCCTTCAGGAAGAGGGGAGAGTGACAGGCCTGCTCTTCTGTGAGGAGCCCGATACACACATAAGCAGCCAGAACTCCAGTGAGCAGTGAAACACAGCGCAACACACACACGTGGGGAGTGTTTGAACTCTGTAAAGTGAGGTAAGGCAGAATCTTGCATGAGATACACAACACTGACGGAAACGGTAGTTCATTTATATGAAGACACTACAGATACTGTACTGCTTTTGACATTCATATTCTATAGTACAGCCAGCTATACTTACATCAGGAGAGTAGCAGTTAAACAGCTGCTCAGCAACAGACAGGAGACTGTGCTCCAACTTGCTTCTGAGAGCTTGAATAACAGTGAACTGTGGTTTCTCTGAGAAAACAATGTCTTTGTCAACTGTAGCACCAGTATTGGAGTGTGTGTCATCAAAACTGAACTGAAGGAAGAGACTCTCAATCTCCTCCAAATTGTCTTTCCCCTCAGTGAAGGAAAAACTCTGTGGACAGAAACTGTATAGGACACAGATACATAATATTAGACTTAGCTATTAATATTGTTAGACATTAGAAACAATTCTCAACCACTTTTAAGCATTTAATTCTCACATTGGAATAACAATGAGATACGGAATAGCACATTCACAATGAAATAGTTGAATACTGCATTTACATTTCTGCATTTAACATTTTTATTCAACTCGACTTTCTGCGCTACTAGTAAACAGGGCAATGACATGACACTCATTTTTTGTCCTATTTATTTATTCAAGAATGCAGTTTATTTATACGTTGACTTGAATACACATTTTATATGATAAGTATGCTTTTGATTTCTGAATAAAAATTCAATTTGACATACTGTGGGTTAGTTCAAGTTTTAAATTGTCAAGTGATGCAACTCCCCAACAGGGTTAATTATTAACTAAAACTAAAAGAGCGACCATAAAATAAATAAACAAATAAATAAAAAAAACTTAAAAAAAAAAAAAAAAAATATATATATATATATATATATATATATATATATATATATATATATATATATATATATATATATATATATATATATATATATACACATACATATTTTTTAACAAAAGATTAATAATAAAAATGACAAACATTCACGACATTTCTTCAGATGTATTGCCTGGAAATCAAATCAGACATTTCTAGTGCCACACAGTTGACATTATTGTTATCAATATTTTTATTTATTTTTTGTTGTTGTTGTTGAAATAACATGAATCATAAAAAAATTAATAAAATAAAAATCAACAAACATTTAGCGGTAACCCACAAAAAATAAAATAAAACAAAACAAAACAAAATATAAACTGATATGCATATTATTCACAGTATACAACACTACTAACTACTTTTGTTACAGCTGGTCTCTGAGTGCACCACACTCACCTCTCTGGCTTCAGGCTGCCCATCAGAAACGTCAGTCCTGCTCTGCTGTCTTTCAGTGTCAAAGAGACCAGAATTCTAGGAATGAGGTTCAGTGGAAAATCCCTGCGAAGAAAAAATAAATAAATAAATTTTGGCATACTTACATTAATAGCAACTTCAGCTAAAATTCAAAGGAGAAATGTGACCTTTCTGAAATTGAATAAAAGGACTAATCACTCAACCTAAGTTTTTTGCAATTTTGAAGAAAACCCAAGCGGGCCTTGCGCATAAAAAACTTGCCACTATGCTATGCCAATTAGTAATTGAATTGAATTGAAACGTTTATTTCGAACATGTAAATAAACATAATAAAAACAAAACAACACAACACAATACAATCAATTTCAACTTATACATGTCCAAAAAGGAGTAGGAAGAACCATAAGCTTATTTAATCCTACCCCTTCTCCCCTCCACATTGTTAATAATAATCAATAACAATAATCATCCAATCAACTTCATGATAACAATAATCAATAACTATAATCATCAACTTAACTTCATAACTCTGTCATCTCATCCTTGTCTTAATATACTCTTTTGACTTTCCTACCTATATTTACATTAAATATACAAACAAAACCTAAATAAAAACTATAACTAAATCTATATGAACACCTAATCAGATCCGTTCTTCCTCCTGATAAGTTCTGAGAACCATACGTTTATACTCCCTTTTAAACTGTATCACACTTGGGCATTGCTTGAGCACTAGACTTAGTCTGTTCCACAATTTCACTCCACATACAGAAATACAAAAGCTTCTTAATGTTGCTTAAAAATGCTTAAAATTACACTCTCTCCTAAAGATGATATCTCTCTTCTCCATTAAGGAACAATTTTTGTATATTGCCAGGGAGTAAATTATTTTTTGCTTTATACATTATTTGTGCTGTTTGAAAATAAACCAAATCAATGAATTTTAATATCTTTGATTTTAAAAATAATGAATTTGTATGATCTCTATAACCAATTTTATGAATTATCCGTATTGCTCTTTTTTGCAACATGGATAATGATAATAGTCTGCATTTATATGTATTACCCCAAACCTCTGAGCAATAATTTAAGTATGGTAATATTAATGCACTATAAAGAATGTAGAGTGATTTGTGGTCCAGAACATGCTTTGCCTTATTCAGTACCGAGACACTTCTAGACAATGTACATGTATTATGTACATGGTTTATATGACATTTCCAACTTAATTTATCATCTATTATCACCCCAAGAAATTTATTTTCATTTACCCTTTCTATGTCCACACCATCTATCTGTATCTGAACTTGTGTACTATTTTTACTGTTACCAAATAACATACATTTAGTTTTATTAACATTTAATGATAATTTATTTAAATCAAACCACCTTTTTAATTTACTAATTTCTAAAGTAATAGTCTCTAATAATTCCTTTAAATCCCCCCCCAGAACATAAAATGTTTGTATCATCTGCGAACAAAACTAACTTAACTAATTTTGATACAGTAATATAGCGATGCTGGACCTGGTGATAATGAGGTGAGGTCTGCTGTTCTCCTCCGTCTCCTCATTCTGTTCGTTCATGACCAGCCAGCTGATGATTGAGTCTGTCAGAGTGGGCGGCTCTCCACCCGGCTCCATCAGCACTCCACTGGTGACGTCTTGATTGTGAACACTTTTAGGGATGGAGCACTTCAACAAGGCCTGGGCCAAGCAGAGGGCACCGACGCTAGGAGAAACAATAAAAAATGAGCACTACTGAGAGTTTATAGACATTAAAGAAATATTACTAGTTAAATACAAATGTGATTATTTTGGAATCTTCAGTGAAAATGTGTATATTATGTAAGGGATAATCAACGGCTAGCTGTGCATTAAATGATTTTTATCCCGTTTATGCCATGGTCATTTGCCAGCATTCACATATTAAAGATGTTAATAATATTTGCATTGCAATATTTGACCGGAACGATAAAAATAACGGTTATTTTCGTCTGTATTTCTATTCAACTGTAACTGTATGTTACTATGGTTACCAATGTTTATAGGAAGAGCATTAAAATGGAATGTGATTAAACTGACCTTGGAACTACCTGCAGTTCAACGAATTTAATCAACACCTGCCAGCCAATCGGAGTATTCAGACAGACCATGGCATAAAAATAAATAAATGGCATAGAATAAAAAAAAATTATTTTCTATTATTATTTATTTAATTATTTATTTATTTATTGCAAAGAAAACTCAATCTAATTATGCATATATTTATAAACAGTGTTGGGGGTAACGCATTACAAGTAACGCGAGTTACATAATCAGATTACTTTTTTTCAAGTAACTAGTAAAGTAACGCATTACTTTTCTAATTTACAAGAAAATATCTGAGTTACTTTTTCAAATAAGTAACGCCAGTTGCTTTTTTCCCATTTATTGATTGACAGCTCTGCTGTCCCCATGTTGAGAGAAATCGGGGTTAAATTGAATTTTGTGTCTTGACAAGACAAATAAAATTACAAATACAGTTTTGTGCAGACTACACTTTTATTTGTTAGCCTATCGCTCTCTTAGTAGCGGAAATTTAAATGTGAGATTCTGGAAACGACATCTAAATTTAGCAGGAACAGTCGGGTCGGGAGGAAATTTATTCTAAGCGGACAGCGGGCGAACAAAGAGTGAATATATCGCGTGAGCAGGGGAATATAACCTGGCGGGAGCGGTATTAAAAAAAACAGTCCCGCACAGACCTCTAGCCGGAGGCATATTCATTTCACTTTTGGTGTGAAAAGGCTTTTACATTTGCCAAAAAATACTTTTTATATTAAAAACAAACAAGCCCAGAGTTAAAAAAGTAAACGCAAAAGTAAAGTAATGCATTACTTTCCATAAAAAGTAACTAAGTAACGTAATTAGTTACTTATTTAGGGAGTAACGCAATATTGTAATGCATTACTTTTCAAAGTAACTTTCCCCAACACTGTTTATAAATATACAAATTATTTTGCTAAAAATGTCACTGATAGTCACAGTAATATATATATCATTCAGTAAATTACTTTTAAAAAATGAAAGATGACTGCAAATTATTTTCTGCATGAGAGATTAAGTTGTTTTTTAATTCCAATATTTTTATATTCAAACTAAGCTTGTAATGATGCACTGTGAAACTCACAGAGAGGGCTTGCAAACAGCACCAGAGAAGACTTTCCAGAACTCTCTATCAACAGGCACCAAAGATTCTTGCACCATGATACGTAACAGCTCCAGACACAAACTCCCAGTCTGGACTGAGCCGACTCCACGCAGAGCCAGAGCCCAAACTCTGCCCCACAGACGGCCCGCCTCAGCTGCGTGAGCAGAGCAGTTTGCTGAGCTCTTGGCATGGCAGAGCGCCACCTCCCTCAGACAACGCAAGACGTACGGTCCCCTCTCGCCCCGACGCTGCTGTTCACCCTGAAGCTGGCAGAGCAGCCCCAGCAGAGGCACAAGATCATCAGCAGACAGGATAGATGGGTATTTGGATATCAGAGCAGCTGTGACCTGTAACCTGTCAATTGACATAAAGAAGAACACTACATATTACTTCAATATTAGACACTTTGCTCAAAAGGCACATTTCATGTCATGCGGCAGACAAATAATTTTGTTGACAAATAAGCAAGAATATTTCATTGCAGATAACACAGAGAAAGAGTACACATTGTTTATACTAGTGACATTGTAACGATACAAAACTCTGCAAAGTTACCCTTTAACTGAATATTAATTAATTCAGTAATGACTTAAAATAAACAGTTTATGCCAAAAACTACTGGATGCAGTCCAAATGTCAAAACCTGAGGCAGTACAGGCCAACATCTGTATTTTAGAATTGTGAAGAGTGCCAATAACAAATTGTAATACTGCCAATATGACCTCCCTTTAATCACCCTGCTAGAATAGAATAATAGAAGCCCAATAGAAACCATCACAGATATTCCAATGGTTTCCATTAAAACACCATTATGAACCATTAGCTTTTTCCAGTAAAACCATTACAAAATTCCTTTTTGTAGTGTGTTTTGGGCATTTTTCCAATAGGATTTAACATCCCACTAATAGAATCCATCACATACCAGTAGACACCATTATAGTTTCCATTAAAACCAATACAATTCCCATTATAACCATTAAAACCATTACATTTTCTGTTGTGTTTTGGGCAGGGTTCTATTGTTTTTTTCAACAGGGCAATGCTTAAAGGATTTATGGATTTTTAAATTGAGAATTATTTAAGCTTTAATGTTTAAATAAAACCCTACCAGGGAATCATGTCAAAGTCGCTGTGGTGGGGCTGCAGTTTGGATCGTATCACCTCCCAATTTATCAGTGATGGCTCAATTCGTCTGCGTTTACAGCTCTGCGGACTGTCCCGCTGAGTATCCCGACAGAAAGACGTTGTCACTTCCGAAGCAGGAGTGCTTTGATTGAACAACTAGAGAAACACAGCACATTCATGAATACTGTAAGCATCTAATGAGTGAAATAGCAAAGGACTACATTAACGCAACAGACAATGGGCTTTCTCATTAAATAAAAGCATTGTTATGTACCATGGTACAGTGATGATGGTAATACTGTGGACCCTTAACAAATACAAATACCATGGTATTATTATTGTACTCCAAAGTACTGAATTTATATTAATTACAAGCAAAACAAGTTAATGAGCAGCAACAGATTACTGAGCAAAACAACCGTTAATCACCTGGTGGCAGACATCAGCTGTCAGTTCAATGAGATTTTCTTTCACAGCTGTGGGACGAGAGCCGGTGGCATATTTCCCTCTGCTGCCGATCTGACTGATCTCACTGACAAGAGCATCATAGAGGGTGCAGAGCTGACCCTGCCATCTGACCCAGTCTTCTGCATAAGCACCTGTGCCAACAAAGGGTTTTGGTAAGTATCTGTTTGGCTCATATTGTATGATATACTGGAGGAGAAAATGGAGCTCACACTCAATGAAGAAAAATAAACACTTCAATTAGGGCTGCATGATAAATCGCGTGCGATATCCAATGTGCATCTTGTCAGTAAAGCCAGTTCTGTGATCAGTAGTAAATCAACATGGATGGAAACATGGATGACAAATCTCTTGATTGTGTGATATTCCTTAAATGGAAGCCCACAGAACCGTTTGTGGGAAAGTTATGAAATATAGCAAACTGATAGAAGACAGTCTGAAAAGTCTGAACATTACTCACACCAACTGTCCAAATTTGCTCTAATGTTTATGGTAAAAACCTTTGTAACTGTACAAACAAAATTCCTTTTTTCCCAATATCATTATTTGTACTACTGCTCTGAGAAGTACATTTTGCTAAATAATAGTAATATATTTCTTCAAAATATAGTTGTATATTTTGTCCCTACAAGTTACATTCAAGAGCAAAAATATTAAAATGTAGTCATTTATTAATGATTGTTGTATTTCTTACCTATCTGAAGAGTCTTTGCCCCTTTAGGGTGATGAACACAAAGCTGGAGGTGGAAAAACTTCACTAGCTCCTCTTTCAGCACCAAGCTGGGTCTCATCTCAGTATAAACACGCAGCATAGACGACAGAACCTCCTCACCCAGACCACACACCCTCTTTCTGCTGGACAGAAGCACTGAGCGCAGAAAAACATTCACAGCAGATACCAGGTTCTCCAGAATCATTAGCTGTCCATCCGGCCTGAGGAAGAACATCAAAACACAAGTAGGGCTGTCAACATTAACTTGTGCGATTAATTCTTAACCTTAATACGTTCAAATAATTTAATGCAAATAAATTACTGAAGCATGTGAAATCGCGTCATTAATGGAATTTACGTCACGCAGTTAGATAATCTTGGAAGTCAGGAGTTTACCACACTGAGCATCTACAATACCTGTAACACTGGTAGATGGAAATTACTATCAAACCCTTTAACTGGATTTCACTTCTCTGTCTGCAAAGTTTCTAACCTCTGATCCAGTAAGCAAATGCCTTCAAGCAATCAGCCCAAAACAGTGCTAATGTAAAGAATACCAGGCTGATTACATCAGAGATGGCAGACAGAACAGAGACTCACGTTGTATTTTCAAGTGAATTATTCATTTAGTGCTGTGTGAAATACAGACTGAACAGAACGTCAGAACATCCCACCACTATATGATGCAGCCAGATGATGCACAAACTATCAAAACTTCTCAGCTGTATTAAGCAAACCATTCTCTCGCTAGTAAAGTTTTGATGGATGAGGACTGCAACCAAAGTAAAGATGATGCGGTGACACAGGGGAAGTCGTGGCCTAATGGTTAGAGAGTCGGACTCGTAATCCAAAGGTCTCGGGCCGGCAGGGATTGTAGGTGGGGGGAGTGACTGTCCAGCGCTCTCTCCACCTCAATACCACGACTGAGGTGCCCTTGAGCAAGGCACCGAACCCCCAACTGCTCCCCGGGCGCCGCAGCATAAATGGCTGCCCACTGCTCCGGGTGTGTGTTCACGGTGTGTGTGTGTTCACTGCTGTGTGTGTGCACGTTGGATGGGTTAAATGCAGAGCACAAATTCCGAGTATGGGTCACCATACTTGGCCGTATGTCACTTCACTTTCACTTTCACTTTCAAAAAGTAAGCATGTGAGACCGTTATATTAATGCGCAAACAAACCATCTGCGCTCTTGATGCACTGATCGCACATTGTATCTATGCACATTCATGTTGTTTCCACACATTCAGGATGTTTTGATTTGTCTTGTGTCTGTTGCTGTGTTCAGTAGTTCTTAATGGAACTGTGCACTGTAGTTGGTACTGTATATTCAGTCAGGTTAATGCGGTTGGTTTAGGTTTTTTGGCATCTCCATGTGGTTCTATTTGGAACTTGACTTGTCTAAAATGTAAACAAGCTCTTTGCTGTTGCACTGTACACATACTATATACACTGTACATTTATGAATTATAAGACTCCTTATATCAATTGCTTATTTGGTGTCCTTTTGGAGTCTCCAAGTGTCCTTTTTTGGTAAGACACCTAATATTACCATGAAAAAAGCTTGCAGAAAATATAGTTTATTAGAATCACCCTTCAATATGATGGTTTACTTTGCAGGATAAAGCAAATGATAACAAAATATTAAACAGGATAAATGGTGTGTGTTTAATTTCATGATAAGTGTGCAATTAATCGTGATTAATCACAAAAAAGGTTTGCATTATTCATAAAAATTGTGTGTGTCGACAGCGCTAAACATAAATTAAACATATGATTCGTCATAAGATTAAAACAAAAACATGTGTAACATGTATTAAATGATACCTTTTCAGAGCCTTCAGGAAGAAGTTAAAGAGAGTGTGGGATAATCCCTCTGATTGGACACAACAGCCCCAAACGACCGTGTAGATGATGCGACTCACTTGGACTCTATTGGTCCCTGACTTGGATCCCTTATTAAACAGCCCGCAGTACAAATCCAACAGACCTGCACAACAAACAAAACAACAACAGAAAGAGAAAAACATTCAAATAAACACTGACAAGGCAAACAAAGTGATCTCGTGTCAACATGAACTGGGTTATTTTAGGAAAATAATTAACTGATTGCATATTATCATGCTTATTATTACATGACCACTTTCCAAATAAATAAATACATGGACATTAAATAAATGAGTTTAAATAATATTATCTTATTAAGCTCCCCAAGCACCCTAGCAATAAGACATGCATTGCAACAGTCTAAACTGATTATATTAATACTATTTAATATTAAATACAAAATATTTAATACTAAAATGGAGCGCAGCTGGAGGAAAACAAAACTAGAGGTATTTCGTATTGCTTGGCGGGAAAGTACCCTATCCTACAGAAAAGCATTAAAAACTGCTAGTTTAGTGTTGACATTTCCCAACAGCACAGCAGTGATGACTTTATGAATTATTTTACTTCCAAGATCGATACTATTAGAGATAAAATTGTAACCATGCAGCAGTTAGCTACAGTATCACATCAGATATATGCACTATAGATCCCCTGAGGAACAATTCCACTCATTCTCTTCTATTGTATAATTGTATAAACTTGTTAAATCATCTAAACCAACAACATGTATGTTAGACCCGATTCCATCTAAACTACTAAAAGAGCTGCTTCCAGAAGTCATAGATCCTCTTTTAACTTTTATTAATTCATCATTGTCATTAGGATATGTCCACAAAACCTTCAAATTGGCTGTTATTAAGCCTCTCATTAAAAAACCACAACTTGACCCCAAAGATCTAGTTAATTACAGACCGATCTCAAATCTCCTTTTCTGTCAAAGATACTAGAAAAGGTAGTATCCTCACAATTATATTCCTTCTTAGAGAAAAATGGTATCTGTGAGGAAGTCCAGTCAGGATTTAGACCGTTTCAGAGTACTAAGACTGCTCTCATTAGAGTTACAAACGACCTGCTCTTATCATCTGATCGTGGTTGTATCTCTCTATTAGTGCTACTGGACCTAGAGCACCTAGAGATTACCTCTACAGCCCTGAATGCCAGCGGAGGTCAGGACACCTAGATGAGCCCCAGAGACAGATCCCCAGTGAAGACCTTGTCACATAGACGGCCATCGGGACAAGACTACAGGAAGCAGATGAGTCCTCTACACAATCTGACTTTGCTGCAGTTGGAATTGAACTGTGGGTTTTCTCTGGCCAGAGGAGAACTGACCCCCCTACTGAGCCTGGTTTCTCCCAAAGGTTTTTTCTCCATTCTGTCACAGAGGGAGTTTTGGTTCCTTGCCGCTGGCGCCTAGCTTGCTTAGTTGGGGACACGTAATTTCCAGCGATATCGTTGACTTGATTGCACAGATACTATTTAAACTGAACTGCGCTGGACGATGACATCATTGAATTCAATAATGAAATGCCTTTAACTGAAAATTGAGTGTTTAATCTAGTCATTTTACATTATTGACACACTATTTTCCTATTTTGATATTGGAAAGTTGCTTTGACACAATCTGTATTGTTAAAAGCGCTATATAAATAAAGGTGACTTGACTATTTTTTTTTTTTTTAATGGGATAGTTAGCCAAAGTACATAGCCACTATTTTAAGTTCACTTTCATCATTTTTGTTCCTCATCACCTCCTTGCTCTTTAGAGTGATTTGAAATGCTGCCAATTATAAATTGGTCATTATAAAAAATATTTGACCGTTTTTGCATTGTGACTATTTTCAAGATACTTTCAAACCAACCACCAGCAAACACATTTCCTCCAGTTCTCATTATCATAATGAGAAAGCAAAAACTATGAAAGTTTATAAAGTAATTATACATCACGGTAGCATTTGTAAAACCAGCATTGGGAATAAAATTGAGTGCTAAACAAGGATCAAAAATCTGGCACATACAAGTCAGTATAAAGAAACTATACATAAATACAGAGGGAAAATATTAAAATTAAAAACGTTCACCCAAAAAGAAAATTCTGTCATCATTTACTTATATAAACCTGTATGCATTTAATTCTTCTGCAGAACAAAAAAAATAAGATATTTTTGAAGGATATTATTGTGTTCTGAACAATGCTGGCCCCATTGACATTCTCTACATGGACAAAAAATATTGTTAAGAAAATATCAACTTCTGTGATCCACAGAAGATTAATAAAATGCATGCAGGTTTGGACATGAGGGTGAATATAGACCATATTAATTCCTGTGAGAAAAATTAAGAACAAAATAATGCAAAAGGAAGAATTATACACACAAATCAACATGTTACACTGGTCATGCACTCACTGTGCCACTGTTGCTGGCTCATCTCACACCAGTATTTACGGACAGACAGGATGTTCTTTAGAAGAATACTGCTGTAGTCCTCGCCATACGCCGCACAGCTGAACGGACTCTGTAAGACCTCCACCACGTGAGAAATCAGCTCTGCACACTTTAACTTTGGACCGCCTGCAGAACAGAAGTGCGATTTTCTTTAATGGATTTCATGGACATTTATCTAATGCGCAGTAATAAACACCCACATAGACATCTACTATGAATACAGAGAAAATATTATATTCTCTTGTACTGTCATGAACAGCAACTCAGATAATTACGTTGGTTGGCGCATCTGATGAAATACTTCATCAGGCTGCTAATTTCCTGCATCTTTTTCTGTCGGTTTGCATGCGTGGTGGCGGAAACGTTGGCTTTTCCTGACTGTAGAAGTTCTGTTTCTTTTTGAAGAAACTTCTGTAAAAACCTGTACAGAAGAATCAGTATAGAATGAGCACATTGTCAACTTGCACCATAGAATAACAATGGATTGAATTGAAAAACAGACCGGAAAACAGCATCCCAGGTGAGTTGCTTGGAGCCTTTGCATCCTGACGTACGATCAAGTTCCTCCACCGTGTCTGGTGAACGGATGAGTCTCCTGAAGCGATCCACCTCTTTCTGGAAAAACAAATGGTCCGTTTTGTGTTTTTATTATCCAGAATATTTCCCAGCTCAATGGTTTCTGGATCAATGACTTGATGTTTATTTATGTGGGTCCAGATTTAATAATTTACTTTAAAAAAACTCACATTTAGACCACTTGATTCATTTTGACTAAGTCTGCCTATCATTCACTAATAAGCAGAATTTATTTTTGATTTGATATATTGATTTAATATACATTGTTTGATGTTGTCAAAACAATCAGCACTGTAACAAATTATATTACTAATAAATCATGGCAACTTTTTACATTATTTGAACTCATTGAAATAAGTATATTATAAAGTCATTACATTATAATTTAAGTTGAAATACTTACATAACCAATCAAGTTGATTATACTTAAAAATTTAAAGCAGCAACTATTGATTTTTTTGTATGTATACTGTAGTCATTAATAGTGATTAAACTACAAAATATTTGACATCAAATATTCAATAAAATTAAATATATATACACTGCATACATTAACATACTACATAACCTAAATACAAATTTTTATACTGTTAAATATTAATTATTAATATCATTCAGGTTTTTTTTTCTTGAAGTACCTCCTGTTGATTTATAAAATTGATAATTCATAATTAAATTCTAAATAATTATTAATCTTTTATTGTCAGTCCATTTTAATTCTACCTCTTTGACATTTCGAAATACATTTAGCATCATCAGGCCACTGATTTCAGAGTATGCATAAGAATGCAGAAGATGTTTCACACACCTTTCTCTCTGTGGCTTTCTCATTTTCAAGTCCTCGGCAGCACACTAGCAGCTCATGCAGCGCCAGACTCATTGTCTTTCAGAGGCAATTAATCCAGTTCATCAGCTGTATAATGGATTATGAACAGAGATATCTGTGACAAGTGTCTGTCTGTGTACATCCTGCTGTATCTGCTTACTAAAGCATCATCACGCGTCAAAATTATTGATCCAGCGTTCAGATTTGATCTATTCAATACAGAAAATATGCTTAAAAGTCGTGTATCTGTTATGTGCCTGCTTACAGTACTTTATTTATCATCCGCTTCTTCCACTTTCTTTTCCATGCGTGTCACATCAATACCGCCTTCCAGCTCTTCTTCACTCAACTCCTGCTGCTTGAGCTTCATTACTGCCATCTGAAGGACTGAGCAAGTACTAGCTCATGCTGATGGCACTGATGTGTTCATTGACATAAACACTTACTTTTGAGAGATGAACTAAAGATTTTGAGTAAGTTACAGGCTTTTGCAGGAAATCCGTTGTGCGGTGCTGTTTGTATGAATTGTTTTGAGAAATGCATATACTTCTTTGTAAATATTAAGGATGATTCGAGAAATGCATCAAAGCAGCTGAGAAAAACTGTAATCGCTACGGTACAATGCTAGTCCTTTTTTGAGAATTTTATATAGGCTACTTACAGTCAGTAAACAAGTAGTTTAGAAATACTAAATACAATATGACCTAAGAGAAACAAAAAAAAGTGCACTTAACTTCATGAAACAATGAACAATTGTGCCATGAACTGAAATGAATTTTGACTTAATTTTCATATGCGGTAATTGGGGCATTTCATGCCAAAAGACATGTGAACAACAGGGACATTAAAAATATTCAAACTCAGTTTATTTTACTGTGTGTTGTATTTGTTCTATAGATATGGAAATAATTGTAAAGGGGCGACAACAAAAGAAAGAAAGAAAGAAAGAAAGAAAGAAAGAAAGATATTCTAGTAAAGATAGATAGATAGATAGATAGATAGATAGATAGATAGATAGATAGATAGATAGAAATATATTCTAGTAAAGATAGATAGATAGATAGATAGATAGATAGATAGATAGATAGATGATAGAAAGATATTCTATTAAAGACAGACAGAAAGATAGATAGATAGATAGATAGATAGATAGATAGATAGATAGATAGATAGATAGAAAGAAAGAAAGAAAGAAAGAAAGAAAGAAAGAATTATATTTATATTTATGTTCTACCTATTAGATTGTGGTTTATTAACGTCTACACCTACCTCAACCCTAAACCTACCCCTTACAAGAATGAAAAAATTGTTGTACAGTGTGACAAAAAATTACGCTGTATTGATGTGCGCGTGCTCAGCAGCGCCATACGGATCCCTTCTAGCCTTAACCAAGGTACAGGGTTCCATTTTGGAGATCCCGCCCCTTTTGCTCCCTTGTCCCCTTGTCACAGAAACTCATATAATATTCATGAGTCAAATAAATAGACGTGACGTAACGCTAATTTCTTCGTCTCTTTTTTTTCTGTACCATCATGGCGGCCGCCAGGAGACATAAAAGCGTGGCCGCGGCTCAGCCGGGGTTTTTGCCTTTTAAATCGAGTCTTGACGGCAACAGTTCGGCTATTAAACGGCGTAAACGCGTGAACAAAAATAAGAAAAAGAGCTGGAACAAATTCAGTGATATCCAGGATGTGGAGGAGTTTCTAGACGACGTGCGGCTTCAGGAGAGAGCCACAGGGTGAGATTGTTACAAAAAAATAAAATAAAATAATAGAACTTATTAGCATTCTAATATTTATGTATGTTAGCACATGTGTGGTATACTTTACACCAATAATCTATTATTAAAACTTTATTTTGGCAATATATGGTTGTTTACAATATGAAGCGTTGCTGAGCGTCACGTGGCTGGTGTACGTTATGTGTAAAGTCATTAAGTTTACATTAATATCTTTAGTTTAGAATACACTTGACGTGTTTTGTTTTGGTAAAGGGCACGATATTGTTTCATCGATTGCTCGTGTGTGTGTGTGTGTGTGTGTGTGTGTGTGTGTGTGTGTGTGTTTAACCACAGCAAAAATAAAAAAATAACGCTGACTTTTTTTTTTTTTTTGTCCATAGGGGGTTGATATCTGAAAAAACAGATGAATCTCTCTTCTTTGTGGACACTGGCATAACAGTTGAAAAAGATACAAAAGATACACAAGCAGGTAAGTGTATAAACTCCTCTCTTTACTAACTGTAACTGTTTTTTCCTGTGCAGTCCATAACTGCTGTTCTTGTTAATAGAGACAACAGTCAAGAAAGGTAAACACTCTAAACCTCTGCGGATAGATCTTATCCTTCAGCCAGATTCCCGCATACCGGCCCCAAAAAAGTGAGTACAGTACGACTACCTATAAGATTTACTTTCAAAATGAACCGTAGCCTGCATCCTCTTCTGGAGGGAGCGTCTGCCCACTGATGATCTCATCCTTGCGCTCCCAGTATTTCTTTGGGAATGTGAAGACAAAATAATGGGACTTGGAGGGCTGTTGTGTGAACAGCCTTCCGGGATCTGAGGGCATTTTCTCAAAATTTGGTTTGAGATTGTTTATTTTTATTTTTTTTCCTTTTGACCAGTGCCATTTTATCTAGATAACAGGGTGATGATTTAATGGTGAAATTATATATTACAGTACAGTAAAATAACAGCATATGAAATATGCGCACAACTGGGGATTAATATTTTATTATAAGCATATCATGTCTTTGCTGTAGATTTAAGTCTATTTTATTTGTATAGCGCTTTTCCCAATACATTATTTATTTAATTTTTTTTAATGCAGCTTCACAGAAAATTATGGTGTTAATATTTGTAATATCTTAATGCCTTATAGTCACATTTAGCAGATAAGCACTGTGCTATAATAGTTTCATTTTGTGCCAACATAAACAGTCAAGAAGTTGAGATTTACTATATAGTAAATATCACTTTACTTATACTTGCTGATACTTGCGTATCCAACATTATATCCTGCGCAATGATATAAACGATCACACAGCCGAAATGAGCTATATAAGGTATATTTATTTTTGTTGGGTACTGTATTTATGTATGCAGGTAAGTTGGATATTCTGTATATCCAACTTTAAATATATCTCTGATCGATAATATAGTTTAGGTTTTGTGGTGATGGAAATGAGAAACAAATGAGATTTGCTATAAAGTGTCATTAAATAATGAAATTGTTGGATTTTATACTGCACCAGACATATTAGGATAATTTGATAATCTCCAGCCCTATTTTTACATGACCCTGATTCTCCTAATATTCTTTTAGTGTCTTGGCATTCCAGCAGCCCAATGCTAAAAAGCAGCGGCGCATATCAGAGAGAGCAGCAAAGTTGGCGGCCACGGGAGTGTTGCCACGGAGGGAAAAACTTCTTCAACTCCGAAGGGCTGCAGCCGCCTCTGGGGTGTCAGTTAAGGAACATCCAGTGGCCAATAATAATCCAGAAAGAGCTTTTTATGACCTGTGGAATGCAGGCAGTGAGTAGAGTTAGTCTTTACACTTTCTCATGTGATGTACGCAAGTACTATAATGTGACTCAATGTCTTCTCAATGTCCAACAGCACCAGAGACGGCTGATCCCTACTACCTCGAACAGACTAAGAAAAAACTTGTCAAGGTCAGAACAGTGTGTTCTCTTTTTGTTGTGATAATGCATAGCCATTTTGACAATGGTGTAGCTTGTGGCCGGCCAATATATCAGCCATTATTTGGTATTATATAATTATCAAAGATCAGAAAAAGCCCATACATGCACTCACTCATAGACCCAGGACAGAAGTGGTCATAAGTGGACAAAACAGATGGATTAAAACACCAGGTGCAAACTAGAACGTGTCTGCCTTGTCTGCTTGCTTCTTATTAGCTTCTTAATACCAGGTGTATACGGGGCCTAAGGTATTGGCATCGGCAATTTAAAAAATCCATATCAGTGCACCACTAGATTTATCTGATGTTGTGGTCATGTGCTGAATTTGTTGTTCATCTTTCACTTTTTTTTTTTTTAAGAGACCAGAGAGACTGAATGAGAAACCTTCTGTTCTTCCTGCGATTGAAGTTATCGCTCCTGGAGGTTCATACAACCCAGACTTCTTTTCTCACCAGGTAAAATACTGCCTGTTTCTGCTACACAAAGCTCATTGTATTAGAAAACATTTTGATTTGATGATCAAATGGCCCATCTGTTTGTTTTGAAATCAATGTGTGTGTGTTTCTCTAGGACCTGCTTCGTGAGGCCCATGAGGTAGAGGTCAAGAAGCAGAAAGCGGAGGAAAAGTTGGCACGTCAACTAGCTGTGAATGAGGATAAGGCCACTGAGGTACGACTTCTTAACATAGGCTAACACCTTTAGGTGTTGTCAAGTTAGCTAAAAATTTTCAAGTTAAAAAATGTCTATTGTAGATAGTATGAAGAACAGCTCACACAGAATTCACTTTCAAACCAAACCATTTTGCAGCAAATATGCATGGCCAACTGAATCCCTTGCGCGAAATTCCCAATCATGAGAATTCCTGGTGAGATGACTGGATTCTGGCTGCAAAAATTCATAGAACAACAGTAAATGTGACCACATTTACTATAACTAGGAATGACTAACGTCTCCTGCCTCACATTATTTTTCTGTCCTTGCTGAAAGGCTTACCGTCTGAGATTTAATAATTGCATTTGCAATTTTGTAATATTCAGCAGAAAATACTATATCTCAGTGTAATGCAATCAAATTGTTTTCTGCATGAAGAATGAGCCAAATATAATTGTAGAAGTCATTTTTAGCATCTTTCTCGACTCCAACTGTCAAAATACTTTGTATTTTTTGTTTTATTTCAATTTTTTCTAAATATAGTTTTATTTTACTTTCACCTGGGTACCTCACATTTATTTATTTATTTATTTTTGGGTCACAATTTATTTTAAGGTCCATTTATCGCTATTAACAAACCATTAATTATGATTTTTGCCTCAAACTCCTAATTTGCTGCTTATTAATAAGTTAATAAAGCAGTTATTGGTATTGGGTAGGTCGGATCAGGGATGTAGAATGTGGTCGTGCACAATATTTGCTTTATAAGCCCTAATAAACAGCCAATATGTAAATAATAAGGCATGCTAATAAGCCACTAGTTAATAATGAGAATTGGTCCCTATACTAAAGTGTTACTTTAAAAAAATAAAATAAAAAGGGTAAGCATTATACAGTGCTTTTTAGTGGGCATACTATTTTGGACATAATCTCCAAGTTCAGATTGGAGTGTGTCCACATGCTGTCCTAAATATGCATTTGTTTGTGTTTTAGGAAAGCACCTTTAAAGAGCAGGTGGAGGGGTTGATTGATGAAGAGGAGATTGAACCACAGGAGACAGAAGGGGACACCGAAGACACCGTCATTGGGCCAACTGCAACAGAGGAAAAGAAAACTGAGAAACAGAGGAAAAAGGAGAAAGCTAAAAGGATTAAGGTAAAGAAGCAGAATGGACCGGCCTGTTGACCAAGGAGAAGGTATAAATCTCTTGATTAACATTCAAAGCTTTAATCTATTGAACAGGAGTTGCAGAGGAAGGCAGAGCGTCAGATGATTCATAAGCAGCAGCAGTTGTTCCAATTGCGATCTATCCATGCCAGCGTGAAGAAGCAGGAACAGAGGACCAAGATGAGGCAGGCTCAACGCAAGGCCCAACAAGAGACACAGAAAAGCATGCCTCGCCGACTGGGCAGACTCAAGTCAGTTCTCTTACATTTACATTTATTCATTTAGCAGATGCTTTTATCCAAAGCGGCTTAGAATTGAGCTATCGGTAAATCGGTAAATTTGCACTTAACAAGCCTAAACAGACAGCGAATGAGAGAGAGATCGACTGATCGTGTGCGATTACCTGCGTCTGTCCTTCAGGCCAAATCATATGTAAAAATAGGTTGTCATGTCCAAGGAAAGCTAAATCTGTCTTAGCATCGATGCTCTGCTGGTCAGCTGAGCCTTTAAAAGTGGCGCTCAAAGTTAAAATGATTTAAAAAGCGTGTTTCATTACAAATCTCTGAATGAATCAGCGCTTTTGAACGTGTAGTTGAATGAAGACTCACTCAAAGACAGTCTCTTGCCGCCACCTTGAGGCGAAACAATGAAACTGCACTGACTGACAGCCCGTCTAGAACACCCAGGTGAAATATCAACAGAAAAAGTATCTTGTCAGTCAGATTTGAGGATCAGAACTAACTGTTATAGGCTAACAATATACTAATGATCTTATTGTCAGGTTTAAGTTTTGTTATGTGGACCGTTATTTTGTCATTCTCTTCTGTTTACTTCACTTCCTGTTTCAACGCGATTTAGTTTCGGTTTTATTGGTTTCTGAATGGCCTCCTTACATCGTAACACACATACACACACCGATTTTTATATATATATATATATATATATATATATATATATATATATATATATATATATATATATATATATATATATATATATATATAAAATAAATAAATATGCGCGGTAATACCGCATACCGCGCTATTAATCCACTCAAAATTACCGCAAGGGAAATTCCTTAACCGCGACAGCCCTAACTTGATGAGAGTATGACAACAAGAAAATTAACGTTTTCGTCTTCATTGGGATTGGGGTTGAATGCTTGGGGACATTTTGCTCTGTTCTGTTTGGGTTAAGGAAATAGAATAAAATAAATTCTATTGCCTATCCTCTCAGGATACCTGGAATCCGTGTTACAAGTACCCAAAGCACATTGTTTTTCCATTTTTGAAGCATAAACCCCATAAAACCGACGCAAGCTTCAGATCTTCCAATGTTTCTCTATGGTGCTGAAACCTAAAGATGTCAGAGTTCTGCTCCCCGTGCAACTGATACTCGACTGCCATTGGCTAGTCTGCGTTCGAGGGGAGGGGCTTACCGATAGGTCAATTGAGCAATACAACAAGCGAATCATCATAAAGAGGCAAATAACCACTGGAAGTAGGGATGCACCGAAATTAAAATTCTTGGCCGAAGCCGAACAAAATGGAACACTGGGCCGAAGGCCGAATACCGAACACGGTTTTTCGCATTCTTTTCCCCAGGACTGTTTTTCCATTTTTTTTTATTTTTTTTTTTTGTCACCACTGCATAAATTAAATATCCAAAATGTGCTTTTTACTGTTTTGTCCTGCTTTTCAAAAAAATAAATAAATAAATTACAAAACACCAATTTAAAAATATTTACTTAACACTGAACATTTTTTTAACATTCTATCAGACATTATACCAACAAAGCAAAATTTAACTAAAAATTAATAAGTTACTAAAATAATATTTTTGGGCCATTTTGAGACCTCCTTCTTGAATCAGGCATGTATTTTTTACTGTACAAATAAATGCAGCCTTGCTGAGCAGAAGAGAATTCTTTTAAAACATACTACAGATCCCAATTTGAACACTATTGTGAATGTTATAATAAATGTATAGAGCTGTTGTAGGGTAATTTATTATTATTTTTATTTTACTTTACAGAACAACAGTAAAATTACAATACTAACATTTATGAATGTTGATGGAGTTGTTGCTTTTCTTAGACTTTATTTTGGCAGAAACCCGCTGGAAGATTTTAGTGCTTCTTTTGTTGACAACAGCATGCAGATATTTAAATGATTCTCATTACGAATTTGGGAAGATGTTTGTAGCACTTATCACATTGTCATGTGTCTTTAAAAAAAAAATGTTACTGAGCAAAAGACGAGTAGGCTACAGTGTTTTAACGCAGATGTTCCTCGCGCTTTGGACTTTGAACCCTGGCACCATGAGCTCGTGCAGCGCTGTTTGAATACATGCAATCCCTGCTTGTATTAGAAAACATAACATTCTGCAGTTTATTTACTAATCAGTTGAGGCTATTTCGCGATTTCAATCATCATAGTAACCAGCATCAACCACCTCTTCCTCTTCTCATCGGAGACATGAGATGCAGCGCTAAGCATCTAACTGTCGGTGCTTCGTGCTTGGAATGATTTTTGCGTCTTTCTCTGACAGTTTTAAATACTTTCACACTGCAGACGTGTTTGCTGCATTAGTGCGCGCCTCTATTTGATCGCGTCACGTCATTGTTCGGTTCAATTTATTCGGTCTTTTCGCTTATTCGGCCGAACACCGAAAGAGATTTTTTTGCTATTTTCGGCCGAACAATTTCGGTTGCCGAACATTCGGTGCATCCCTAACTGGAAGTGCTCATAATACAAAGTTTCAGGCATTGTTCAGATTAGCATAAGCTAGACAGGGAGGGATTAAGGAAAGTGAAAGGAAAGTGTTTTTTTTTTTCTTTGTGCGATGGTACCACGAGGCATCGCTCACTCGTTGATCTCGGACTTCTGGAAGGGATGTAGACTGTGGCTGTTATATATGCAAGCATCAATGTCTTGAACATAAGAGCTGCAACTGGTAAAAAAAGATTACACCAGGATTTCTGACCGAATTGATGGGGTAATTGTTGAGGAACCTAACTGGATGGTAAAATCATGCTGTAGAGTTGGAGTGCCCGGGAAGATGAGAAGCTCAATCTTTGCCAGGTTGAGCCGCAGGTGATGTTCTTTTATCCATGCCGAGATGTCTGCCAGGCAGCCTGAGATTCGTGCTACTATTGGATCATCTGGTTGAAATGAAAGCTAGAACTGTGTGTCATCAGCATAGCAATGGTAGGAGAAGCCATGTGCCTGTATGATGGGTCCGTGATGTAGCGTATATGGAGAAGAGGAGTGATCCAAGAACTGATCCCTGAGGAACCCCAGTGGCATTTGTTTTCTGGCACACTACATGACATCATGATAGAGAAAATTGTTTCATTTGATTTGAAGTTAGTCTGCTGTACTATCCATAAATGCAGTACAAATGGGTAGTCTGTTATTTATTTTATTAAATAAGGCCAATAGTATTACATATCACTGACACCCAGAATGTGACAATTTTAACCATTTTTTACAGAATGCTTTTTGGGAAAAGTTATTAATTTTTTTTTTTTCTTGCGACGTATTGTAATGTTAACTGCATTAAACAACAAATATGTTATTATGGGGGGAAATTATGGCATTTTGTACACCATTTGCAATTCACAATTTTTCTCAGTTCAGTTAAACTTGTAAATATATCATATAAAGATAAATGGTTGTTTAAATTATTAAATGACTACCTGATTGTGATGATGCATAATATGCAGGTGTTTTATTCTCTAGATTGACTGTATTATCACGTTTCATTAGAAGTGTTTTTTATTTATAACACATAATGTTTCACAAATGTTTTCACACATCCAGTGGAGAAAAACATATTTCAAAAAATATCGGTGAGATCAATCTGACAATCATTTGGCCTCTCCAGGTACGCTGTTTTCTGATGGATGCTGGCTTTCTTAAAAGGGTGTTTAGGATCGCCTATTCCTGTCCCATATTGTTCAATAGGTCCCTACATGAAAAGCTATGAAACAAAAACACAAAGTTGTAGTTGTAACCTGTTGTTCTTTGATTGGAATTGAAAGCGTTTTATTTTTCCATAGGTTCCAGACACCTGATCTAGATGTTCAGCTTAGCAATGAGCTTGCCAGTTCTCTTCGCAGTCTAAAGGTATGTTTAACTGCTAGTGTTGAGCTCTTACTGAGTTGCAATTATTATTTCTAACAACATGTGTTTCTTTGTCATGCAGCCAGAGGGCAGCATCCTAAAAGACAGATTTAAGAGCTTACAGAAGAGAAACATTATTGAGCCCAGAGAAAGAGCCAAGTAAGTTCATCATTTTATTGCTTTATTTGTATAAAATCAATTAAGCATTTAAGTGGTGTTAGCTGCAATGCTTTCGGTTTAACTTTCATTTGCATGTCCATTTTTAATCGTTCTTATTCTCCTCTCAGGTTTAAGAGGAAGCACAAGTTGAAGTACTCCGAGAAGAGGGCCTTCAGGGAGATCGAGTGATGCACAGTGTTGTTTATCCTTTCAGTTTTCCAACAAATGATGCTGTGCTATTCATACTGCAATAAAAAAGCTGTTATATTCCAACAACCTTTTGTCTCGGTGTCTAAAAAAAAAAATAATAATTATTAAATTTATTCCTATACTGTGATTCGCAATCCACACTGTTGCAATTATGCTTCAGTTCCCCCAGTCAGCTAGCCAAAGGTGACTCTGGCAAGGGGGAAAAAATAAGGGGGGACCCTTGACATGAACCAGACTGTACTAGAGCAGCCCATCCCCCTCTGAAAAGGCACACATTACAATAAATGTTTTGCATATGCCAAATATTTTCTAGTTGCATTGTTTGTGCAATACTAATTTGTATATCTAACACTGCATTTTAGAATTTTTTTTTTTTGTATTGATTATGCAATGTATTTTTCTTCAGTGTAGTTATAGTGAATGCAGTTAGTTAAAACTAAATAATACACCACCTACATGCACAGCTGCAGATTGGTTGCAGTTGTTGCTCCAGGCATCGCCTAATCCAGGTCTACTGCCTGCCAAACAGACTTAAATTAAGGTCATTAATATTTACTGTTTAACTGCAAATGTAAGGACTTAAACTAATTTGACCCTTTTGTGATTCAATTTGAAATACTATTTTAACCCCTTATCGGTCACCCCCATTTTTTAAAATTCATGAAAAAGTGCACTATCCAAACTTAAATTATTATAATTCATGAACGCTTTTGAATACAGACCTAAGGTTGGTCTCTTGTTAAAGACAATTAACAGATAATTACAGAAGTGAAATAATTTAATAAAAAGTATTAAAATGTTATAGAAGTTTAAACTTACTGTAAAGAAAATGTATTAATTATTTTATATAAAATAAATATTTTAAAAAAATAGTTAAAAATCCAAAATTGCTATAAATTGAAAGCCATATGTCTACATAAGTTGTGTTACAAATTTGAAGTTGATATTAAAAAAAATTGAGGTTCATATGCAATTTTGTTTAGGCATTATACCAAAAACAGCCACCGGGTGCCATCCAAACTACATTGAATTTTTTTGATGCATTTCTGTCACAAATCTATCAATTTCTCACTCAATATTACATCTATAACAAAATAACCACCAAATATGGAATCTTGAGACTTTTCCAACGATATGTATTTTGTCAAGATTATAAAAGGTTTTGATCCTAAAAGACCATAATACATTTTGTAATATGACACCCCTGCTAAGGAGGAGTAAAACTAAAACATTTTGAAGTACCATTTCTATGGCAACGCAATGTCCGATTTCAAAATGGTTTTCACAGGATGAATTTTGAGATTTTAAGCTTTCAAATAGTTTATAACTTATAATGATTGCTAAAACATGTGATAGGGAAAAGGCAAGGAAATAAAGACTTTTTGTGACAAAGGTCAGAACTCCTGTTATGATGTAGATTTATCATAGACTCTTGGTGCACTCTTGTCATAAATTAATCTATTACTGTTACTACATAATTTGTAACAACAAAATAATAAAATATCTATTTAGGAGTCTTAGACCTTTCCAATGATATATAGTTTGTCATGATTACATTAGGATTTAATTGTAATATAGTGAAATAAACGTAGGTGTCCCGTATACAGTTAAGGGGTTCAAGAATAAAGTATTTTATTGTGGAAGTTGCAATGTCTCCAGTGCAGTGAGGAATCCAGAATTCCGCAATGCATTCAACTTGACCTTTCACTTTCAGGGTGATCAATGGATTGAGTGAATCAAGTGAGTAAATGATGACGGAATTGTCATTTTTGGGCGAGCTGTCCTTTTAAAGCAATGTGATTTCATTTAAACATCTCAAGACATCCAACACAGAACTGCTGAAATGTTTTAGGCTTTATAAAGATTTTCAGAGAATGGGCATGTTAGGGTTTTTTTTTTTTTTTTGGTTGTTTTTTTGGAGTATTATGCAAAAACTGCATATTGTGCAAAGTTTTATATATTTGTCAAATATTTTATTGAAATATATGTACTTATGGTGTTAGAGTTTCATTATTATTGTATTAGTTTTTTAAAATTTGTATTTATTCATTTATTTTAAGTTTTGCCGTGGAGATTAAAATGGCATAAAATTATTTCTGTGATGATAAGTCTAGTATGAGGAAGTGGGGGATTTTTTTCAGTCCCAATATCTTAAACTTTAAGGCACCTGCCGGGGAAATAAGGGCTTTTCCCCTTGCTTCTCTCCTGGTAGCAATGCGCAGGCAAAGCTGATTATCATGCAATCATGGGTGGGAATGTAATCTTACCTAAAGAGATGCCTGCCTTGGTCATCATCTCTGATCCTTGCTGTCCGCCGGATGGTCCCTCCAGTAATCCTGTCCTGTTGCACATGCCAGATTCACTTCATTAAGTTCCTATTAAGCTTTTTATATCTGTGAAGGATGTTAATGACTAACACAGTAATTGAATCTTGAGTTATAGGGTTGAAATATCACATTTAAAGAGGTGTTATAAGTCATTAAATTCTCCTCTTAAGTATTTAAATCAGTGCCAGTCCTAGACTTCTGGGGGCCCTAAGCAAAAGTTTGTCAGGGAAAAAGTTTGAAACATTCAGTAATAAAAAAATAAACTGCAAACAATAAGACAAATATGCACTGCATATTTAAGTCACCTTCACCATATGAAATAATTATAAAGTACATTGACTTGTATTAAAGTTATTCTGAAGAGCAGTGAACTATTATTTGTTGTTTGATTAACATTAAGTGACAGAGACAACAAGCAAGTTTATTGGGCTGCTGTAACTTTAAGCTCAATAAAAATGCTGGAAACTTAACTACTTTTTGTTTTAGTAAGACTTCTTACAGTAGGGTGAATTGAGGCAAATTGAGACACTGTTTGCTATTGACTGGAAACAATTGATGCACTCTTATTCCCTAAACCGTTTGCATTGCTCTTCAAAATTTACATTTACAGTAGGCTTCCTTCAGACTGGAATCTCATTTTAAATTGTGGGACTGTGAAGTCCACTTTGCAGGGCAATTACAATTGCCTATACTGTAACGTCAGTGGGATTCGTCAAAACAAGATTAGAGAAAGTGGACAGTGTCACAAGAGGATTGAACTGAAACAACAGGCTAACAAGTTAAGAAGCCAAAAGCAAATGGTATGAAAGCTGCTGTGAAAAGGTGCTGTATCTGTTGTGTAAAGCTGCTTGATCAAGTAAATGTGGAGTAAAGCTGATCTGTTGTGTAAGCCTGCTCTGTTATGGCCTATGGGTAGTGTAAAGTTATGTTGTGTAGAGGTTTGTGACCCTGTTCTGTTATGTAAAGATGCTGTAAAGTATTTTTGTTTTATAATACTGATCTGTTGTGTAAAAGTGCTCTGTAAAGTAAATGTAAAGTAATGTAGAGCTGCTATGTTGTGAAAATCTGCTCTATTTTATAAAGGAAGTGTAAAGTTCTGTTGTGTAGAGGTTTGTAAAAACTGATCCATTGTGTAAAGTTGGTGTAACTGCTGTGTAAAGGTGCTCTGCAAAGTAAGTGTGATTTACTTGTACAAAGATGTACAAAGTACAGCTACTCTGTTGTGTAAACCTGCTATGCTACATAAAGGTGGTGTAAAATTGTTAAAATGTGTACATCTTAAGCTATGTTGTGTAAAGCTGTTGTAAATCTGCTCTGTTTTGTAAAACTGATATGTAGTTTAAAGGTGGTGTAATTGTTGTGTAAAGGTGCTCTGTAAAGTAAATGTGGAGTAGAGCTGCTCTGTTGTGTAAGTCTGCTCTGTTACATAAAGGTGGTACACAATTGTTCAAATGTGTACATATTAAGCTGTTCTTTTGTTTAAAAGTGTTGTAAATCTGCTCTGATTTGTTAAACTGATGTGTTGTGTAAAGGTACTCTGTAAAGTAAATGTGGTGTAGAGCTGCTCTGTTGTGTAAACCTACTCTTTTACATAAAGGTGGTGTAAAGTTGTTCTGTTGTGTAAAGGTGTTGTATATCTCTGTTTTGTAAACTGTGTAAAGGTGCTCTGTGAAGTATTGTAAATGTGGTGTAGAGCTGCTCTGCTGTGTAAGTCTGCTCTGTTACATACAGTGGGTAAAATAAGTATTGAACATGTCACCATTTTTCTCAGTAATTATATTTCTAAAGGTGCTGCTGACTTGAAATTTTCACCAGATGTCGGTAACATCCCAAGTAATCCATACATACAAATAAAACAAAACAAAAGTTCAGAAATTAAGTTGTGTGTAATAAAATGGAAAAAGTATTGAACACATGAAGAAAGGGAGGTGCAAAAAGGCATGGAAAGCCAAAACACCAGCTGAAATCGATCAGTAATTAGAAAATCCTGCCCCTAGTCAGTGGAAATGAATATTAGCTGGTTCAGTCCCAACACCTACAGTACCAAGATGGTAAAGATGAAACAAGGGTGGACATTTCAGCAAGACAATGATCCCAAACACAGCCAAAGAATCTCTATTGGTTTCAGAAAAAGAAAATAAAGCTGCTAATCACCTGACTTGAATCCAATAATAAAAAAATAAGAACTAAAGATCAGAGTTCATAAAAGAGGCCCACGGAACCTTCAAGATTTGAAGCAATGCATGCCACTAGTTTCTCCATACAGGAGGAGTCTTGAAGCTGTCATTACTAACAAAGGCTTTTGGAATTTCAGCAGTTCAGTACTTTTTCTCCTTGTCATTCCATTTTATTACACAAAACTTAATTTCTGAAATTATTTGTTTTATTTGTTTGTAATATTACTTGGGTTATTACCGACAACTGGTTAAAATTTCATATCAATAGCACCTTTATAAATATATTTAATGAGAAAAATGGTGATGTATTCAATACAGGTGCATCTCAAAAAAATTAGAATATCGTGAAAAAGTTTTTTGTAACTTATTTCAAAAAGTGAAATATTCTAGATTCATAACATGTAAAGTAAAACATTTCAAAAGGTTTTTTTTTTGTTTTAATTTTGATGATCAGAGCTTACAGCTCATGAAAGACAAAAATCCAGTATCAATCTAAAAAAGCATTTGCAAAACAGAAAAGTTCAAGTTCTTTAAAGTATGTTCATTTATGCACTCAGTACTTGGTCGGGGCTCCTTTAGCACAAATGACAGCATCTTTGAGGTGTGGCATGGAAGCGATCAGCCTGTGGCACTGTTGAGCCTTCGGCTCGTCTCTATTGTTGGATCCACTGTCTTTCATCTTTCTCTTGAAAACATCCCATAGATTCCATTTGGGGTTTAGTTCAGGCATGTTGGCTGGCCAATCAATCACAGTAATATCATGGTTAGCAAACCACTTGGAAGAGGTTTTGGCACTGTTGGCAGGTGCTAAAGTCGTGCTGGAAAAGGAAATCAGCATCTCCATAAAGCTTGTCAGCAGATGGAAGCATAAAGTGCTCCAAAATCTCCTGGTAGACGGCTGCATTGACTTTGGACTTGATAAAACACAGTGGACCAACACCAGCAGACGTCACGGCACCCCAAATCATGACTGACTTCGGAAACTTCACACTGGACTTTAAGCAGCTTGTTCTGTGCCTCTCCAGTCTTCCTCCAGAATCCAGACCTTGATTTCCAAATGAAATGCAAAATGTACTTTTATCTGAAAAGAGGATTTTTGGAAGACTGAGCAACAGTCCCGTTCTTTTTCTCCTTAGCCCAGGTGAGACGCTTCTGCCGTTGTTTCTGTTTCAGAAGTCCTGAAGTCCTGATCTTTTTCCTGAAGATGTCTGAGCGTGGTGACTCTTGATGCACTGACTCCAGCTTCAGTCCACTCCGTGTGAAGCTATCCTAAGTGTTTGAATCGGCTTTGCTTGACAGTATCCCAAACTTACGGTAATCCCTGTTGCTTGTGCACCTTTTCCTACCCTATTTCTTCCTTCCAGTCAACTTTGCATTTAATATGCTTTGATACAGCACTCTGTGAACAGCCACCCCTTTCAGTAATGACCTTCTGTGACTTACCCTCTTTGTGGAGGGTGTCAGTTATTCTGGACCATTGTCAAGTCAGCAGTCTTCCCCATTATTGTGGTTTCAAAAAAAACAATTGATACCCGGAATCTATACTGTAGGGATGGTCATTTAATGAAACTCAAATGTAAATATACTAATATTTTGAGATACTGGATTTTTGAATCATCAAAATAAAATAAAAAATAAAATAAACATAAAAATCTTTGAAATGTTTTACTTGACATGTAACTGTGGTGTAAATGTACTCTGTAAAGTAGTCTCGCATAGCCAGACCTTCAGACTGACGGCTGAAGGTCTGGAATCTATGGTAGCTTTCATTGGCCAAGGCCTGCCCATGAGGCCGTTTGACTGACTTGTCAAACAACTAATCACAGTTCGTTTCGTTCAGCGTCACATTTCGGGTGTGGAAATGTCGCCACAACAACAGACTGGTGTGTAAATCTCTCATACGCATTTTAAAGATTATATGTCGCAAACTTTAAATATTTCACATACTTTTGAAAATCCAGCGTTTAGTTGATTATGATATGTGCTCGTCGTCACAGTTGTAAACATGATGGCTTTCTTTTTTCGTGAGGGGGTTTGGCGTCACGGGATCTTTGTTTCCAGGCGGAACGTTAAAGAACGCGACACACACGTCTCAGAAATCCTGTATAATTCAACCAATCCGACGACGACGTTCTGTATCTGTAAAGTAAATGTGGCGTATAGCTGCTTTGTTATGTAAGTCTGCTCTGTTACATAAAGTTGCTGTAAAATTGTTCAAATGTGTACGTTAAGCTGTTCTGTTGTGTAAAGGTGTTGTGAATCTCCTCTGTTTTGTAAAACTGATCTGTTGAGTAAAGGTGGTGTAACTTGTGTGAAGCTGCTCGATCAAGTAAATGTGGAGTAAAGCTGTTCTGTTGTGTAAAGGTACTCTGCAAAGTACATGTGGTGTAGAGCTACTCTGTTCTGTAAGTCTGCTGTTACACAATACAGTTGTTCAAATGTGTACATATTAAGCTGTTCTTTTGTTTAAACGTGTTGTAAATCTGCTCTGATTTGTAAAACTGATCTGTTACATAAAAGTGGTAGACAATTGTTCAAATGTGTGCGTTAAGCTGTTCTGTTGTGTTAAGGTTTAAATATGCTGTTTTGTAAAACTGATCTGTTGTGTAAAGGTGGTTTAACCGTTGTGTAAAGGTACTCTGTAAAGTAAATGTGTTGTAGAACTGCTCTGTTGTGTAAACCTTCTACATAAAAGTGGTGTAAAGTTGTTCTGTTGTGTAAGGGTGTTGTAAATCTCTGTCTTGTAAAACTGATCTGTTGTGTAAGGTGCTCTGTAAAGTAAATGTGGTGTAGAGCTGCTCTGTTGTGTAAGTCTGCTCTGTTACAAAAAGATGGTGTACACTTGTTCAAATGTGTACATGTTAAGCTGTTCTGTTGCGTAAAGGTGTTGTAAATCTGCTCTGTTTTGTAAAACTGATTGCTTTTGTAAAACTGAAGCTGATCTGTTGCGTAAAGCTGCTCTGTTTTATTGTAATTTAATTTCCCCCCATTTTTTCGTTTCCGGTTTGTCTTTAGATTATCAGCCTTTAACCTGTGTGTGAGTGTAAAAAAAAATCAAAAGCACACTATTTTTTTTATGCTACACCTCTGTTTCCTCCTTTGTGAGAGACAGACAAAATCGGGATTGGGATTTGCGATGAAAAGAAGAGTTTGGTTGGCTGTGTGGTGTTTGGATGAGAGGAAAGGACAGGAGGGGTAGTGTGATGATTGCTCACACTAATCCTCTGGACACACGCACAAGCCAGGTGCCCATGAGAGACAGAGAAAGAGGCTTGTAGAGTGAAAGGTGAATGAACAGGGTTAATTCAAAGAAGAACTGTTTAAGTAAAGGATGCCATCAGTTGGCGCCACTGCTTGAAGTAGTGACTCGTGCAACAATTTAAGAACACTGACTTGCATATGTGTGTGTGTGTGTGAAAGAGAAAGAGAGAGAGGCGGGGGGAGGCGGCACACTTATCTGGAGTGACAGAGAGAACGTCAGGCGAACAGAGTGGAGGGAGGGAGAGGAAAGCAGAAAATGAGAGTGTGGCAAGACAGCGGCTCATAGTGACAGCAGGGGCAGAGGGAGGCAGAGCGAGCAAGTGAGCTGGGGAAGAGAAAACTGACAGTGGGGGGAAAATGCAGGAAAGACACTGAAGCTGAGCTGGTGGAGGACAAAACGAGAATACAGCCAAGGCTAGAAAGAGTCATTAGGAAGCAACAGTGAGGAAGCAGAGAGGAAGTGTGGAAACTGACTGATTTGTCCAAATGTGTTTGTGATGTGCAATTGGCGGTGCTTAAATCACAGCGTGGAGTGTGTTTGCGTGAGCGGGTCTGATTGTGCTACCAGCACTGCCTGGAAAACGTGCTTGGTGGATTATGAGAGATCAAGACGAGGACGATTGTGTGTGTGTCTTAGAGAGTGTGTGTTTATTGGTGAACAAAAGGGCTAGGTGCAGCTTGTCCGTGAGTGTGCGTGTATAGATGAGAAAACCGTGCAGCTGGAGAGTTGCTTGAGGAAAGGGAAAAGATAGTGCAGATAGCTGAAGCACTTGAGGATGCCAGGGCATTCAGGGACAAGCACAGCTCTCCGATAACTGCCGTCTGAGTACTTCAGACCCAACGAGGGAAAGCAAACCAATAAACAGAGACTGTTGAAGGCAAATAAGGCGAAACCATGGGCGCACGTGTCTTCTTGAGCCATCATCGGAAGTATTTGTAGGACAAAAGCATTTCTGTTGCTGCTGACTACCTCAAAGGGTAAAGACACGAAGACTGTAGTTTCTTCGGAGGTCTACGTGAAGGATCGGTGGGGGTCCATTATAGTGTCCAGTGATCCCTTGATGTCTTCAGCACCCAGCCATGGGAGAGTGGACCATTTTAGAGCGCCTCCTGGAGGCCGCTGTGCAGCAGCACTCTACAATGATTGGAAGGTAAGAAATGCGAAATCAATGCAATGATCTGGTTCAGTTCTCTCAAAGTAATAATTAACTCCGACCTTTGATCAGGTTCTAATAATTGATTTGTTAATGTTAAATACGTTCTCCTCTCCCAGTTTAATGTGTAGAGACAACTGCAATTAAGAATGTCTGAAAAGTGTAAACACTGGGGCTGTTTGTTTGCGCAGCCCAGCATGTCAGTTTCAGTGTCTGCCTTAGCTAGGGATAGAATGCTTTAAACCCAAACAATGTAATGGCAATTTGTAACAATTGTAAAATTTTTGCAAATTGGTGACTAATTTGTATGACTTGTGCGATCTCATTTGTACATTTGTTCATTTGTTTCGTTGCGGTTTCGTTTAGGGGTGGGGTTTAGGGTGGACCTTAGTGATTTTTTTCTAAAAATTGTACGTTTTCATAAAATTCACATTGTACAAATTCATCTGAAATCACCATTTTGTAAAAAAGACACGTTTTCCGTGAGATCAGGTTGTTGAAACCTGGACATGAGTGATACTTCAAACCATGTGGCTTATTAAGTAGTAATTAAACAGTAATTACTACTTAAGTAATGTGCTAAAGCAATGTGCTATATAAATAAATTTCACCTGGCAAATGATAAAACTGGCATCACAGAGACTGTTTGATTGAACAAACGTATTAGATACAAGTTAATAATCAAAACCACGTAATGATTCAAATGCAAAAAAAAAAAAACTGAAAATACAAGAAGAAATGGCATATATTGGTGGATTACAAGAATTCCTATGTAGTGGTTATTAATCCTATTTCTGGGGACCACAGCACTGCACATTTTGTCTTTCTTATCTGACACACCAAGCTTGGTCCATAAAGCTTTCTACTAATGAGCTGACGAATCGATTCAGGTGCATTAGACATACAAAATGTGCAGTTCTGTGGGTCCCCAGGACCAGAATTAAGAACCACTACTGTATGGCGTTATCGGTCCATAATGTTGGCTTATGGCAAAGAGAGAATGACCTTGCGGCTGAGCTTTTAGTTAATCCTGCGGGCACCATGAGTGCCTATTGGTCAATCTCAAGCTTCAGTAGATCCAATGTTTGAACCACTGAAGCTTGTGAGACCTCAAGTGACATCGCCTGCTTGGGTGATGCTATTTCTTCTTCCAGTTTAGCCCCTCACGTTCTCTTATTCATTTGTATTTTGAACACAAATGTCCTGCCAGATTTATCTAAAAAAAAAAGCATTGCATCTTTTTTTAAAGATGCATTGTTTGATGCTTGTTAAAGCTACTTGTGGTTTTATCTGACATTGTTTGAGGTGTCATTTTTCTGTGTGCAGCGTTTTGTCCATAGTGCCCTGTACTTAAATCTCTAATGCAGTTTTCTAAAAAAAATACACTAATTAGTTTCAGCCTGTCATATGAAATTATCTTGAAGGCAAACACTGTCAAGCAGTGTACATTAAGGCAGTCAGCCAGGAGACAGTGGGTGTGAAATGGTATTAGACATCCAAACAGCAATCTACCGATGCTTAGCATTCAGGTTTTTGGTGACTCACCTACTGACAGTGCTTCATTTATCATATGATCATCATAGGTCACGACTATCCAAAGTTATGATGTAATGGATGACTCTTCCTCATCCAGCAGGGTCTGGTTCATTGCTACACTAGACCCCAGAATGCATATTGATTCCATGGCAACAGATGCTTGAATCTGTCTTTCTCCATTCCATTCACAAGACCAAATGGTAGGAGGTTGGCATTTGCCATGTATTTCCTCCTGCCATTGTCAGCCCTGGCATCAATTTGGCTGGCCATACATTGAGCAACACTTTCATAGAGGTGCTGTTAGGCTGAATATGAATGATTACCCTGATCAGATCTCATTCACCAGTCACTGCCCCCACACTCACACTTCAGTGAGCGCAGGCTGCTTGGCAGCCAATGGTGAATTACACTACGCCTGACAGGGTATGCCTTAGTCTCAAGGGACTGTTTCATTCATTATGTTTGGCATTACTGAGGTGATGTGGGTAGTTTTCTGATGTGAGCTGTTACAAGGAGGTTAATGAATGTGTGTAATTATGGAGGGTGGTTGCCACAAAAAGATCCTTCAACGCAAGGCTCTTTTTTTATGCTACAAACATGAATGATACCTGTACTTTTACATTTTTTAGTGTTCAAACTTCAGATGTTTAGCCATAGGATGGTAAAACAGGTGAAAAGCCATTTGGCTTCCATGAAGGAGGAATCCGAGACATATTTAGAGACCAGAATATTGTAGGAGACCTGAAGGTGTGCTTTTTTTCCTCACAGAACAACCACATAGCAATGACACCACAATGGTTTCCAAATCTCGCAGCATGTTAAAATTGTTTTGAAGTCATAAAATAATATTATGCATGGACTGGTATGAAAATTAGGCCTTCTTAATCAAAACTCTGGCCCTGTAAATTATGCTTTGTGTGAAAAGGAATAAAAGAGTTTTACTGCCTCCAGTGTAATTGGAGCGATTTGTATGTATAGGCACATTTTTAAATTTTGCAGAAATGTAGGCAGAGGCACATATTTCCAATGAGCCAATGAGACACTGCATGAGAATTTTGCATGTTCAAGCACTGCCCCAGATTTAAATATCTAATATATGAAGTTGATTAGATTCAAAACGTTTTTTTTTTTTTTTAATTGGTAATGGTAAAGTTTAAGATTCATTTCATTTGAAACTGATTTCATTCATCTTGTGGAAGACGAGAGCACAGAATTCTTCATGCAACAAAAGACAATGCATGTTTTACATACCTCAGTGAGGCATGATAGGTATAGCATGCATCTTTACATTATTTAAAATATTACACACATCAGGCTGATACCTTGGTTTGCTACAAATATGCTTGGTAATTACGTTTTTAGAAAATGTACAAGTCCAATTTAAGGTCATGTAATTCCAAGTGCTTCAGACATATTTATAGCCTTTGAGCTAATATAATTACCTAATAAATCCTCTCATAACTAACTGATAATTTATTTTGCAGTACTTCAAATTTATTGGTGGCAGTTTTCAATTAAATTCTCATTTAGGGAAGGGAGTTGGGGATGTGGGCAACTGGTATTTGTTCTAAACAGCTGCATCATTTACAAGCTATTGTTCAGCAAAGTATGTCTTGAAACAGACAACGTAAGATGTGCAGCAGACAGTTGGCAGTGCTGTTACAGTTCACAGTGAATATTTATGGAAACAGTATAAGAAATGTTTTTGTCAGATAATGAAAAAATGCATTTTTTACGCAGTGACATCTAATTTAACTTATTTCATTCAAGTGAAAAATATTATTCAATGGGACTGAAATTATATGGCCACATTAAGTTACACCAATAAATGTGATTTTTAAGAGCCAAATCCGATAGAAATAGCCATGGACAGCAAGAACAGCAAGAACCTTTTTATAGTGAAAATCCATCGAACATAGATTTCACATTAGTGTCATTCAAATTTAGTCAAGTTTAGAGGGGTTTTTTTCTGGTTGAGTGTGGTGAGGTGACTGAACATGCATATAGGGCAAATTCCATAGCATTTTTTATTTTTTGAAGGAGGCACTACTGTAGAGTCATTCCCAACAAAAGCAACTGAATCCCATCATAAAGGGAAGGGATCACAAAATATGAGACAGCAATGCCCTGAAACCCTACCCGCCACATCCCCTCACTTCAATTGTTCTGCACTACAGAGTGAGTCTGGCAGAGGGATGCTCAATTTTGAATAGGGTATTTATAGCTGCACAGATTTCTGGGTATCATGTGTGCTTCTCGATGTGTATCCGTGTGTATTTTTAGAGACTGATACCTTAAACACAGTGGATTTGACTTTCCATTCCGCATGTCCATCACACCATCCAGTCATATTTGGCCGCTTAGTCATCCATTTGTACCATATCATTTCTATACATATTTAAACATCCATTTACAGATTCATTACAGCTCTATTCACTTACACACACACACACACACACACTTGTGCGTGACTTGACTCACACTGAGACTTCCTGAACCACAGGCTGTTGGCTGTTATCCGTCCTGCTTTTCCAGTCTCTCTCAGCCCTCCATCCACGTTTTCATCTCTTTGTCGCTTTTAGCCCTTGGATTATATTGGTTATGCATTTGATTCTGTGCAAAGAAATAACATGAAGCCTCGAAGGAGATGTGTTGTGACACACATTTCCAAATCATCAATCCGTTTGCCACTCAACATCAATACGGATTTCATTCAGATTAGACACTACAAATGTATACTGTAGACACAATCATCTTCAATCTCTGTTACAGCAAGATTATACACAGTGAAGACAGACGTTATGCCAAAGCGTGATTAGTAATTCAGAGGACAGACTAAAATAAGAGGCATTTAACACAAAAGAAAAAGAGAAAAATGACTAGCGCATATAGAAGTGTCTTTTGTATGTAAAAGCTCAAGCTGTTAAAACATTAGTTCACCCCTAAATGAAAATTCTGTCATCATTTACTCACCCTCATGTTGTTCAAAACCCGTATGACTTTCTGCTGAACACAAAAGAAAGAATGTAGGTGACAGTTTTGGTGATCTTTTACCTTTCTCTAACTATTTTCTTTTATGTTCTATAATATATGAGTTTGAATAAATGATGATTTTTGGTTGAACTATTCCATTTCAAATCAAGCCATTTGTTGTCAATGCCATTGGTTTTCATGTACCTCAAAACCAAACGCTAACTTTCAATATGTGCAAATGAGATTTAATTAGATTGTACGTACATTTAATTAATAATAAACATATAATTATGCCCTCTTTACATTGCAGAGTTAAATAAAATAAAAAAAAACCTACAAAAATATGCCACCTCTGCCTCTTGGTTCCATATAAATGAAAACCATAAACCCGAAACGGTTGCATTTAAAGGGGATTGTTCCTCTAAAAAACCATACCGCTTCAGAAGTGGCTACTGTGCTGCGTTCAAAGTGTAAAGCTTTATGGTAGCACATCACCTAGCAAATGTCTTCATGGGAAATAAATCACAGATATTCTGCCAACACAGTCATAATAAAAAAGACAATATAATTTTTACAGTCAGATTTTGAAGTTGAGGTGTGTGGCAGTTTACCGCAAAGAATTATGGGATCTGGGATGACATCTAACTGCCTCTCCTGAACAAATAAAGCATAAATCAGTGTCTTATCACTCTGAACCGCATCAAAACCTCAGGCTGCTCATGGACGGTGAAATAATAAGGGAAAGAAGGTCCTGTGAGGACAGGAGAAGCACATGATGGTTGTCAGAACCAATATAACACAAAATGAGGTTTAGAGCTGATACTGTACGTCTCTTGAGTACGTCTCTCAAGACCGAGGCTAAACAACTCTGTAAAATCTGTAAAAGGGTAATACTTTACAGACCACTAACCATTATACACACAAACACACACTGACTGTACAACATCACAAGCAAAATCTTCATGTAACTGCTTTCACACAAAGTGAAAACAAATACTAGATCACACACACATTCATCATCCACCGCGCACACACACACACACACACACACACACAGGCGCCTGTCCAACAGTATGTCACCATTTACTAACACATCATATTAGTGAGACAAGCGTTCTTTCAGGGGCACGTCAGCCTCCTGTTGCCTTATATACGTAATTTAACAAGTATGCACACATTCACATATGTGGCAAACATGTAGGAGGGTTGGCATAAATATTTCTCCATAGCAACAATCCTATACACCCAATAATATACTTATCACTTCATTCAGATGTTTCTAAAATTAAAATAGAAGCAGAAAAAAAGACATAAAAGTGTATCATTTAATTACACTTTATTTCAACAGTCTACTTTAAAGATTCTACTAACTATAAGTAACTTTGCAACTACATAGGGTTAGTAGAATAAGTTGAAGTACTTGCGTAGTTACTTATAGGCGGTAGAATGTTTGTAGGTCACCATCAAAATTGTGAGCAGATATTAAGCAGTAAGTTACTTATAGTCAGTAGAATGTCTACCAAAATACCTTTCATATTGAAAACTCTTGGTTTAAGGTTAGGTTTAGGCAGAAGTAGGTGTCTTGGCAAATCTAGGCACAGTGACAGAGGTATTTTATTTCTAAGATTACTGGGGTCTTTGTCTTGAGAAGCAAAAATAGTACTGAGTCTGAACTACTATTGAAATTAATTTGTGATTTTCGTTCTTACACATTACAAAAATGTACAAACATCAGCTTGGTTTTAATAAGTCTGTATTGACATATTTCCGATATTTCTGGTTTGTGATGATTTTGGTGAATGATGATGGAGTTGTAGTCTAGGTTTGGTATTGCAGCAAATAATGCGGTTGAATGTGACAAATCTGTTAACCATGTGATAAGGCATTGGTTTCTTCAAGTGACTGATACTGTGATCCTTACAACTACCCTAACTTTCCCTCCTCGGATCAATATTAGCATTGAAATCTCTAACTGCTGTTAGCCTCATTAGATGTTGACAAATCCATCTCCATTCATTACAGACAGACATAATGTGTGTTGCATTCAACTTGGGCTACGTCTACATTAATACGGATACATTTGAAAACGGCAATTTCATTTTAAAACGCACTAGCGTTTTCCAGAAGTTTCTCATCCACACCGAAACGTCAGAAAACGTTAAATTCGCTTTAGTGCGCATGCGTAAAACCTCAAAAAAGCTCACTGAGACAATACAGGTTTTCATGCTCATTTTCTTTAGGAAAATCTTTCACCATTCACTGACGCATTCAGGTCGCACTCACGATTGTCTAATCTAAAATGCAGCTGCCCTCATGTTTTGCCAAAATTAAATTTTCTGTCATCAGAAGTAACACATCTGTAGCAATACTGTTAAAGTGAATAGCACACAACAGGCACAATAGCAGTATAACACATTCATTCATTCATTCATGCATTTAGCAGACGCTTTTATCCAAAGCGACTTACAAGTATATTTAGGCTACACATTTTTTTAATCAGTATTTACACACACAGATGTCTATTGGTACAATATATGTCACATGACTAAACATGCGTCATCTTTTTCAAAAGCCTCTGTTTTCATAGTCCACACTACAATGCGAAAACGGCATTTTCAAATTTATCCACTTTGGAGAGCGTTTTCAAAAAGCTCTGTTTTCCTTGACAAAAACGTTGTCTCAGTGTGAATGGAAGGCCAAAACGGAGAGAAAAGGATGCATTTTCGAATGAAAACGTATTAGTGTGGACAAGGCCTTGGAAAGTTGGAATTTGCGCCTAGGGACCACTTAAAGGCGTACTGTAAACTCTGGCAGAAAATGTAAACCATCAACTATGCTGATATGCAGATGTACATGGCTCACCCAAGGAGATGCACTTTTAAGCAAATAAAATGCACCAGACACGTTAGATAATCATAGCATTGTGTATTCTCCCCTCAATTTAGTTGTAGACATTACATGTCTGCTAAGATAAGAGTTGCACTGTTATTTTATTTTCTTGTACATCATCATCCGAGTGTTGGGCAGGGGAATGCTTAGTCATTCAGTCGGAAGTCAGAGATATATGGGATACAAATATCCCATATCTTGCAACACAGCCAGAGTCTAGGGAGGATGTGACTTCACGGTGAGAGATGAGTACATAAGATGTGCGTAAGATGTGCGTAAACCCTGTATAATTCCACTCAGTGACACACAAACGGAGCATACATAAGCATAGCAGTATAATCCAAAGGGATGCTGTTTTTCAGACCAGCAGAATTAAAACAATAAAGGTTGAGACAGAAAAACATTGCAAACCTTGGCAGAATCCAGGTTATGCAATGTACATACATCACCGCCAAATGTACTCACTGACGCTTCACCTAAATGCATATAAAGAGCTGTAAAAGCTTTCTGTTAGCTCTCAGTTAAAGTAAACGCAAATCTTTTCGAGTACAAGATAAAAATTGACCCAGGACACTCAGTGGTCACTTCCTGCTGCTGACTCGTGGCTGCGTGTGTGCATGTGTGTCACGCAGGATTCTGGAAGTCAGTGCGGGTAAACGGATGGTCGTCCTGGCACAAAACCTTGCGTAGAGACCTTCCTCTCCTTCCTCTCCTCTCTTTCTCCTCTGTCCTTCTGCTGAGAGAGGAGAGATATGGAGCCTAGCCATCCTCTATATAAGGGCATGTGGAAGGAAGTCCCTTTCAAAAATACTGTAGTGATGGATACCATGGTACTTTGGTATAACCATTGTACCGAACAGCTCAGTCTCACAAAATAAATATCAAAATGTCACATTTTAATGTGATTTTGGAGAATTTTGGTTGCGTGATGCAGGTCCAATTCTCACTAATATCTAACTATTAACTATGACTTTTGCCTCAACAAACTCCTAATTTGCTGCTTATTAATAGTTAGTAAGTTACTTGTTAAGTTTAGGTATGGGATATAGGATTAAGGGGTCTAAAATATGATCGTGCAGAATAAGGCATTAATAAGTGCTTTATAACTACTAATAAACAGCTAATAATGTGCAAGCTAGTTAATAGTGACAACTGATTCTTAAAAAGTTTTATCCAATTTTATTTGTATATTCCTCTTTTACACAATAAAATAGCAATGAAACAGGTTCCTGAATCAGTTTTTAACATTCATTTTTTTCAAAACATACCATTAATTTGATGTATTATATTAAAACAAAATACATATAATTAATTGGAGATCAGATAAATTGATTATCATTTCTTAAGAATATATTGACAGAATATAATGTGAGAAAGATAGCAATCGTGATATAGGTCTGTCTCAACACAGAATGGACCATGGGAAATTGATAGTACAGGTAATATACTGCTTTATTCGTGCCCAAAATTATATGAAAGGTCCGAGTAATACTCAGAGCATATTTTACAATGGACCATTATAATTACTGAAAACTACTGCATTCATTTTCATAATTCGCTGAAGTTGACTATTCCACTCATATACATACATTTTGTAGATATATAATGTGTACAATTATTTGCTATTCTAAAATGATTCCATGGATGTCTGTTGACAAACAAGTAAGTTCAGCTGATTGGTCCATGAGAGTGAACATTCTGAGGAGGCCTTCAGCCTTCAGCTCTTCAACACCACAGTCATGCTCAAACTATTGGTACCTTTGCCCATGCAAATCACTATGATTGAAAATGCAGCAATAATTTGCTATTTCTGAGATAAAACAGTTCAATTTTAATGTTAACATTGTATGTTCAGAAGGCATGTAAGTCTTAAAAGTCATAGTTGACATACATGTGGCGAATCCAATCCATGTTATTGTATTTGTAGTATGTTACTGATTACATTTTAGTAAGCAAGTAGTACTTGTATTTGTACTGAAATGCATTTTTGAAATAACGCAGTTCCCAACCCTCCAAGCCATGTATAAAATGCCTTTATACACCCATAGATTATGCATACAGACATTTGTATATGCGTTATATTATTATGGCCTCAGAGAAGTGGGAGCAAGATGAAAATCAAAATGGAATATTAAACAGTTAAGACAATTAATTAATGCAGTAATTTAAGCAATGGTAAGCTATGCATGGGGGGGAAAGAAAAAAAGATCCCAGTCACACTTCACAGTCCACAGCTTAGCTGAAAATGCCACAAGCTAGAACTGCGCTGGAGCACGAGCTTTCAGATTTCATTGATTCAGCCACTAAAATGACAAAAGGAGGGACCGTCATTTCTGCATTTTTCCTTTTTTCCTCTCCTTTTTTTTTCTGAAGCAGCAGGAACAGAAAGAACTGTGTGAAACTGAACGACGTAATGGTTTGTTGCATTAGGAAGAATGCATGTCAAAACATCCTGCGTCTTTGTGCCTCTTAGCTCCTTTATGTTGTCTTAATCAGAGCCATCAGCATGCCAGTGTAATTGCTGCTATCAGAGGCAGTGAAACAGCATGCTGCTAGAGCCGAAATAGAGTCTGAATAGACTGCGACTTCTCAATATAGCAGGTTCTTACCACATAACCAAGTGAAAATCACTCTCTCACTCCCCTTTCCCTTGTTCTCGCCAGCTTTCTGCAATGTGTTGTTGCCATGGTAACAGGCAGCGGGAGGCAGAGTGATGCTGTGGGTACCACTGATGGGGGGAGATTTGGGGGGTTCTCTCCCTCATGGACTGAGCGGCTTCACGCCTCCGTACTACTAAAACATACACAGTCAGTCAGTGGCATTAAAGGCAAGTGGTAGAGACACTTGATATCAAGTGGCATGTCTTTTCTCCACATATTTAGACTGAACAAAAAGTGAAGTGAACTGAAGTGCTTGCAGTGTATTATTCAGAAATATTAGTCAAGTGAATAAGGCTCATTGTATAGGCTCATGTTGATAATGTAACAGATTTTTTTCATAAAAGAATTACATAAAAGAAAATATGTTGCATAAGTGGCCTTAACTACCGTGTACTTACATTTAAATTAATCATTTGGTACAATGCAATTTTTGTGTACATACATGTTTTTACATTGTACTTATATTTTAAAGAATACCTACATGTAATTACAGCTGTAATTAATTTCTGTAATTACATTTATAATAACACCTAAAAACCTACCGAGAACACAAACCTGTCCTTAACATCACCTGTGTTTTGTAATGCAATATAAACACAATAAGTACATTGTACTTATTTTTGATCTAAGTACACAGAAGTTATTGTAGTAGTTGTTGTTGTTGTTAAGGCCACTTAATATAAAGTGAGACACAAAATGTTTTTCATTTTATCAAAAGTGAAAATTCTACTTTCATATTATAGCTAAATTAGCTATAATAAAAAGTTTCACTAATGAAATTAATATAATGAAAATAACATAAAATTAATATAATATGAAATTAAATGGTGAAATTCAATAGTATAAAGCCACAAAAATATTAGACTGAACTGCATTAACATACAGGTTTATGTCTAAAGAAAATATAATGGCTATATCTTTATAAGAAGTAATCTTTTTACTTTGCTTTAATGTTTTTGTCTTTGAACAATAAATATTTTTGATTAATATTAAATCAAAATTTACGGTTTCATCTAAACCTTAAATCTAACATATTGCTTTCATGTTTTAGTCTTTGAAAAATAAATATTTTTGATTCATATTAAATGTTTTTTTTAAGTTACAGTTTTTCTCAATCGATTTGACACATTTCTCCAAACTCAGGTTACTGTTCTCGAAACAGTTAACACAGTGATCTGAACACTTTGTGATTGTCCTAAACAGATTGTACGTTTTCATTCATTTCATACAAATTACAAATCACGCAAATAATTTTCTCAAAACAATGTGCACAAAACTCTCAAATGTTTTCATAATAGTTAATACAACCAACCAATACTTTAAAATAATTTAAAATACACAAATCACAAACATTTATGTACCATTTGTCCAAACACAACAAACAGAGCTCTGTCATTTGTCCTTATATCAAATGAACATGGTGTATTTTCGATTGGCCCTAAACTGATAACTACTCAATTAATCATACACTCAACACAGGAAATGCAGTTTTCCTAATCGTTTACACATTTATCACAATTGCTTTAGAGTAATAAAACTTGTGCTATGATTGTTGACAGTACAGATGTTGGGAAAACTTCTGTTATTTACTGTAAATGTCCACACATTTTTCAGAATTCAAGTTTGAGATCATTCAGGTGATGGGCAATCAAGATTATTTTGAACGGAACAGGAGCATTGTTGACATGGTGGTCCACAATAACAAACAGATTTTAAGTTTAAAGGGGCAATTAGTTTTTCAGATGGGTAATAGGAGTTGGAGAACTATTCTTTACATTTTTACAACTTTTTTTGTTTGTTTGTTTAGATAACAAAACTCCCTGTTGAAGAATTGGAATAAACATGTATTTTCATTAGTGTATTTGTGCATCTACAGCTGAATGTGTTTTATAATCATTAGAGAACAAACCTATAGATTTGATGTTAATATTTACTTTTAATAAATGCATTACTAGAAAAAATTGCAGTGCTTCATTTTGCAGTGAAGTTGAACTGTTTGGTTAAGATGATTTTGTGTTTGGATGGCTGTGCTAATTGTTTTGAGAACAAGTACATTGCATTGGAGAAAAGTGTCAAATCGATTGAGAAAAACTGTAATATTAATTTAAAACTCAAATTATAAATATAATTTGAGAAATTAAATCAACAAATAAAGTCATTTTAGCCCTTTTTTTCCTCAGTGTAGAAGTGACTAAAATAGCCCCTAAATGTGTTTTTGGATTAAGGAAACTGATGAGAGACATAGAACAGGTGAGCCAGACAGGAGGAAAATGAAAAGAGATTAAAAAAAGACAGAGAGAGAAAGCACGAGGGGAAAGAATGAGGAGTGGGTGGGGGTTGGGGAATACATAATCTAAAGCTATTGGATGGCATTAAAGAACTCGTAATGCAAGAATCCCTCTATTGGCTCTAGTACAGATTAAAGGTTGTGGGTTTTGCATGTGGACGCTATTATATAATCCATCCTCTGATGAAATATTTGACCACATTGGCAGTTTTTTATTCACGAAAATCTCATATTATTTGTCAGTGTTGTGTGTGCCTGTGTACATGTGCAATTCCCTGCAATTTCCTTTCTCCCAGCATTCCATGGACTCTTTTGATCAATCTTGCTGCCTACGCTTAACCACACAAAGACAACACACTCCTACAAAGTGCACAGTGCTTGCAATGAGTTGCAAAAGCATAAAACAAGGAATTACACACCTTATTAAAGTCACCAAAGAAATCAGTTTAATCTTTGGTGGGTTTGGATTTCATGTCCATGTGATGAAATGTTAGAGAAACCTGCAATAGAGCATTGCTGGCACATGTGATGTCCATTTGAAACCTGTTTTCCCTTAACAGCCATCATTTTAAAGCAGTGTGTCATTTTGTTTTCAGTGTTCAAAAATCAAGGTTTAATGTACGGGGAAAAAGCAAATAAGTATAAATAATAGTATAAGTAGTATGCCTAGCTTGACTAGTGGGATGCTTTAAAGGGGAGGAACTGAAAGATGCTACTTGTCTGACAAGATTGCTATATGCATTTGTGATAGTGGTCAGATGGTATTGTATGTAACTGTACAGGTAAACCTCACTCCCCTGGCCTCTATTGCCAGTTCAAGCCCCACTTTCATTAATCTCGGAAATACAAATGAAGATACTTTTAATGAAACCCGAGAGATTTCTGTCCCTTTCTGTCCCTCAAAACATCATAGACAACGTGGATTAAAACACTCAGTTAAGTCATATTGATTACTTTTACAATTGTCTTTATACATTTTTTTTTTTTTCATGAAGCACGAAAGTTTTAGTGGAAAGAATTTACAATAGAGTGGTGTACGTTTTTGCCTCCTGTCCAGCCACAGACTCAGGCTGGGCCCAGAAAAACGAAAACACTGTGGCTGATTGGGTGCAGATTAAAGCTGCCTCTATGACCTCACAGCTGGAACAAGAACGCAGTGAATAAATCCATCAAAAGTGAGGGCTCCAATCACATTATTCACTTACCTGATGTGACACCTACTACACAGCTAGAAAGCACCTAGAAAACCATTAAAATGGAAAAACACCCATTAAGATTCAACTTTACAGCACCCAAATATTTACAACAAAAGTAAATAATACAGAGGGAGTATTAGTTTAATTTCTGTAGACATATCAGAATTGGAAAATTTGCATTTTTGGCACTTTTAGTGTTTACATGTACTGTTAGTCTTTTGATACTTCAATAGAGACATTCACAAACTTCACATGCAGATGTAAATAATAATGAATTGAATTATAAAGACCCCCCAATTGCTTGCAAATAATAAAATGCGTTTGCAACTTCATCCAGTGCTTTTTAATGTTCTAATGCATAAAGAGTGAGCTCAAAACGATTCAATGCATGAGATGTGGTTTTGAGTCAAGATCAGCTTTGCCTGATATACATTATCACTGATATATCACTTTATTGAATCGATAAGCAGATGTAGTCTACAAATGGTTGATTAGGGTTTTTACCTCTGCATAGATAGTTCATTACTGGTCATGTACTCTAACACGTTTGCATAAACAAGCGATTGGAGTTATTTCTGACTGTGTTTGTGTCTGCTGAGGTCTGGGATGTCTGGCATGCTCAAGTGATGCTGACTCTGATTTAAAAATTAATGAGATTGGGACACAAAGCAGTATCTGGTAAAATGTTTTCTGAAGAACACAATGTTTCAAATAATCAGTTCAATACAATAAGGTTCCAGTTGTTAACATTATGTAACATGACCTAACTTACAATGAACATATGTATTTTCATTAACTAAAATTAACAAATATTAATAAACAGTGTAATAAATGTATGACTCGTTAGTTAATGTTAGTTTATGCATCATCTAACATTCATAACATTAATCATGAAGTATGCTGCCATGATTGCAAAGATGTCTTTTATTTAAAATTGATCTGCTTTATGCCTTTTTTTTTAAAAACCAGATCTATGTGGTTCGCAATCAGAACATGTTAGATTTTTTAAAAATGCCTTACAAGTTTGGTCAGTTCAAGATTTTGAATTTCTTTTAAGCAATTTTTTTTAATATTCAGAACACTGAATACACGCGCAAACCACAGTGGTGTTTAAACTGTGTCTGTATTCGCTCAGAGTGAGAGCTTGTGTTGGTGTTTATGTTGTCAAGATGTCAAAATGTCTCCTCTGTCCACACCGACAGCTACTCTCTTTTCTCTTTTGGGAGTCAGATTGATGCTAAAGTCATTGCTATGGTAACAAAATTACATATACTGGATATTGACTATGCTCTCTGAATAATAAATCTGATTTCATTACTTCCATAAAAACAGAGTGGATAGTCCGTCCTACAGATGAAAACCATATCAGAATTGGGTAGAGCGTGAACCTAACCTTTCAAGCCTATGAAATTTGGTTGAAGTGGATGGGAATTGCCTTTAAGAAAATGCATGCCATATCCACTCTCCACTTTGCACAAAGCAATCCAAATGTGCACAATTACAGAACCTAGAAGAAAATATGCAAATACCCCATATACAAAAGCAGTCTTACAGAGCCAATCATCTTAAATGTAGAGCGTAAGTCCAAACCCACTGATGCACGAATTCAATCTGTTTTATTCCTGCCTTCCCTTACAAACATATGTAATCTCTCTCTTTGTCCATCTCTCTCTCTTACTCTCTCTTGCTCAATCAAACACTGGTACAGAAATAGCCCTAACGACAGTGACAACTGAGGTGTAAAATCTAAACTGTTGCTATGGGAAATAGAAGAGAACAGGTTTGACTACCATCATGCTACCAAATTAATGAGCAGTATAGAGACTAGCACCGACACAAGTTATTGTACCAATAATACAGGTTACCATGTTAACAGAGTTTAACGGTGCAGAAGGAGCTATAATTAGAGCTTGAGAGAGCAGAATTGTTTCAAAATTAGAGCGCTTAATTAAATGTGCAAAGTTGGTCTTGGAAGTGAAAAACGCACATTTGAATAGCAAATGCGAACATCTGCAATGCTAATTAGCTGGTAGCCTAAATAAGGGACAAATTACATCAATGGAAGAAACTGAGGAAATGTTTTTTTGGAGCCTGTTTATATTGCACATCAAATCACATTCCCTCTTTTCCTCTCCACCAGGATTCTGCTGACGGTTGTGGTGATATTCCGTATCCTGATTGTGGCCATCGTAGGTGAAACGGTCTATGAGGATGAGCAGACCATGTTTATCTGCAACACTCTCCAACCTGGGTGCAACCAGGCCTGCTATGACAAGGCCTTCCCCATCTCCCACATCCGATACTGGGTCTTCCAGATCATCCTTGTTTGCACGCCCAGCCTGTGCTTCATCACCTATTCAGTGCATCAGTCGGCCAAACAACGTGACCGTCGCTACTCCTTCCTCTACCCAATGGTGGAGAGGGACTACAGTCGTGAGGGTACCCGCAAACTACGCAACATTAATGGCATTTTGGTGCAGCACTCTGACAGTGGTGGTGGAAAAGATGAACCTGATTGCTTAGAAGTAAAGGAGATCCCAAATGCTCCAAGAGGCCTCCTGCATAGCAAGAGCTCCAAGGTACGACGACAAGAGGGCATCTCTCGCTTTTACATAATCCAAGTCGTGTTCCGCAACGCACTGGAGATAGGCTTCTTGGCGGGACAGTATTTTCTATATGGCTTTAGTGTCCCCGGCATCTTTGAGTGTGACCGCTACCCCTGCCTGAAGGAGGTGGAGTGCTACGTATCACGGCCCACTGAGAAGACGGTCTTCCTAGTGTTCATGTTCGCAGTGAGTGGGATCTGCGTCGTGCTCAACCTTGCCGAGCTCAACCACCTCGGCTGGAGGAAAATCAAGGCTGCCATTCGAGGTGTGCAAGCCCGCAGGAAGTCCATCTGTGAGATCCGCAAAAAGGACATGGCCCACCTGTCACAACCGCCAAACCTGGGCAGGACCCAGTCCAGCGAGTCTGCTTATGTCTGATCTCCATTCACCTAAATATGGCGTCACAAGCAGTGGAGCAGAGTGGAATGCGGTTATGGTACTTGTGCAAATGTTTATAATGGGAAAGGGGAGGGGCTCCACATAGCCACACCCCTTTCCCACAAGCCACTCCCTCCCTCTTTATGCCATATGACAATGTTTGAGGAAGTTTGCACAATGTTAGGCTTCTGGAACAGCATGTGAAGACAGGGCATAAAAGGCAATTTTTGAGTTTTGAACACAAGGATCAATGGAAGGGTGAAGAGCGTAAGGTACGATACAGGAAGGGGATGGGAGGTCTAACACAGAATGTAATGGAAATGAAAGAATCTGTGTCTGTTTTCCCACTTTTCTCACTTTCGCATCTTGAGGAAAGAGGAAAAAGAAGGATAGTTAGCAGGAGAGCGTAGCATGACAATAACCTCCTACTTTCCTCAACCGTTGTCGCTGAGATGGTGCCAGAAGAAGAATACTGTTTAGGTTTGCTCTCCTGGCAGTGCATCGGCCTAAAACAAACAAAGGGCGGGATATAAACATTGTTACAGCAGTGGCACCTTCACTTTGACATTTGATTGAACAAACATTAGCATCTTCTTTTGTAATCTCTCTCTGGTTGTCGTAAAAGACTAGGAGAGGATTATTACCTCCACGCAAAGTGTGCCCTTCCATAAAGACACCCACTGTTACGTGTTCCAATCAACTATTCATCCTTCTTGTGGTGCATGAATGTGTGTTTATATGTATGTATGTGACCAAATTTGAAAGAGTTTAGAAATCGCAGATTCCTTTTTGTTCATTTTAAGATTATACTTTTTCTGCAAAGGTTGGTGCCATCAACTTAAATGACTGTTTATTTCAGAATATTATTTAAAACATATTTAAAAGTTTATTGCAAAGGTAGATTATTTATCTTTATTGGGAAAGAGAGCCAACCCTGCTGAAAAGAATTTCCATGCTGGGCCAAGGCTGGTTTATGCTGGTTATTGCTGGTTTAACCGGTGGAGAAGCATAGCCATGCTGTGCACCAGCAAAAAAAAAATAAATAAATTTTAAAAAGCCTAGCTAAACAGCATGGTCTCTCTGGTGAACATGATTAACAAAGGAAGTCTTGTGTGTTATTATAAATGCTTGATAGGGACACCCGTAAAAAGAACTGAAGAAAGGTTTTCATGTATCCAAATGTTTTTAACAGATGAATTTATTATCAAAAATTTGCATAAAGGTATCTTTCAAAGGCATGTTTACAAAGCTTTATCTGTCAAATGACTTTTGAAATGAAAAATCGATGTTCTGTGTGTGTTATTAGGAAAAAGGATCAATTTATAGTGTTTTTATTAGCTTTTTTCTTCTCGTCACGTGTTTAATCGGCATGCCTTTACTATTAAGAAAAGAAGAAGCTTAGAAAAAATATATGTATGCATTGCACTTTGTGGGGATGGGAAGAGTGGATAAAAGGAGAAACTCACTCTGGGAAGGACATTAGTGTCCATCCGAAATAAGATCGATGACAAGTGCGTAGGTATGTGCGTGTATGTAGCTGTGATCCACTGTGTGCCTTTGTTTACACAGTGTGGGTTAAAGCAGAGTGTAACATCTCTAACGAACACACACAAAAAACATTTCAGTTGTCATTCAGCCAATTTTAGCACTAGGCCCACTAAAGAACGTACTTGTGCCTACACCGTCCTGACTCCACTCAGCACGTGCACATAAAACAACCCCGTGTAGACAGAACACAGTGCAACTAACACGGACCAGCTCGCTGACATACCGCAGACACAGAAAACACTGTCAGACAAGATACAGAGAGAAGGAGAGGAAACTGCAGAGGCCCTTTAATAGTAACACAATTGTCCTGACTTTGGCAGTTCTTGCAGAAAAAAAGTCTTTCACAGGAAAGTGTGTGTTTATGTTTAGCTTGACATGAAGTGCAGTTTAGCCACAGTTCTGATTCAGGCCAGAAGTCTGTGTGAGGATGGATATTGTTGTTTACATCTAAATTGAATGAGAGGTATAAAATCGGCCACATTTATGAGGCGTCCAAAGCATGTCACATTTGTTTTACTGCAAATGTAAACAGCTCGTAAATGATCCGTAAAAACTTAGAAGCAATTGTGGACTTTTCTGTACTTCATCCAAGATGAGAACATGATTGCATTTAGACCCAGGGTACAAAATTAACACTCATCAAGCGGTAAATGTGATTGGCAAGTACATAAACGAAGCTACTTGCCAGTTTATTAGGAACTGCAACAGTACTGCAATAATATGACCCTCAACAAAGTGATGCAATTCAAAGACATACAAACAACTACTGCTGTTATTTTTCATTTAAATGCAAATACAATTCCATGGACATTAATAAATATTTAGGGCTGGTACACGCTGTAAATTCACCTGGCATTTGCCAGCAATTTATTAAACAGTATTTTTGTAGCATAGAACTAAATCTATCACAAATTTAATGAGGTTTGCGTAAAACAACACAAAATGCCAACAAAAACAAAAATATATTGGTTCTCTTAACCAAATTTGGTTCTCAGGTAAATTAATCTTAAAATTCAAATTTTAAAAGAGTCAACTAAACCTAAAATTCAGTTTTAAAGAGGTTTTAGATATTTTTTACTGGAAAACAAGACTCGCTTTTCATTTAATCAGAACATATAAATAGTAATGGCTGAAAGTAAGGCTCAACAATCTTTCTTAACACAAAAGTTTGATTGTATCTTCTGCAGATCTAATAGTCGGGACCATTAAATGATATGGGACTATAGCCATTATTGTGTGGGGTAGAAATGAAATGCACCCTACACTTGGGACCAAGCATATCTGTTTCTTTCTCCTGTGTTAGAGAATTCCAGTTCTTTTATTCTGACCTACAAAAATAGTAACTCTGCCAAAATCATAACCTCTGTAACTATGCAGCATTAAAGGGCATCTTTCCAAGCATGTTATTTTCAAGTGCAGTTCAGAGATTATGAAGATTGCTTCCCCAAGTGAGAACTTCTTCATGTGCTCAATCCACTCTTCTCCTCAGTCTATTTTTATAAAACCTATATCAGAGTTTGAATACTAGACAAAAAAGGACAATGTCAGATTTTGTTTCTTCTTTTTATTTATTCCAGCTTGTGTTTATATGTGTTACTCTTTTTTTAAAGTGCTGTAATATGAGGGACACAGCAGGGGGTATTTAAAGAGCAGAATTAGGATTTGAAGTAAAATGTGGCTTTACTTGCCAAAGTTTTGTTATATGCAACTTGGGTTTTGGTGAATGGGTTGTTCAATTACTGTAAAGCATGTGTAACTGATATGGAAAGCATGTTTTTGTTCTTTTATTTCGCTCTTTTTTATGAAACAGAAAAGCAGGGACAAGTAAATGGCATGGTTAGATTAGAAAACTGGGTAAAATGGTAAATATTTCAGGCATTAATGGGCCAAAACTAAATTTTAAGACTATAGCAGGTATTTTAAACTACGCAGACGGCAATCTTGTTACAAACATATGCAACACTTGATTTTCAGCACAAACTTTTGACACGAGGGTCAAAAAGTATTTTTATGATTCCACGCATCCTGTAGTCACTGCCAGACAATTTTGTAGAAAATAACTGTTTCACAAAAAGTGTGAAATATAATCGATGTGTAAGTAAGCAACCTGCGTGTTTAATTGACAGTATGACGTTAATCTACTGCCACTGATCGTCATCTTAAATGTGAGATGAAGACATTAAATGCTGATATTTCAAAAAGTCATAATGGTAATTAAACACCCAGAAAAGAATAAAAGATGTCTCAGGCAACAGATTTTTAAAAATGGTAACAGATGTTCTTTCTACAATTATTATTCAATGTACAGTGTCTTTGCAAAAGCCAGTTGAAAGTTTGCCCATGTTTTATAGAGTTGAAAAACAAAAAACTACTGATAAATTGTAAATTATTTGATAACCGAACCTTTTACAAACATGTTTTCGGGATGTATAATCAGAATAAAACATCAGTCTAAAGAGTCTCTCCTGGCAGTGCTCAAAAGATTTTTACAGCAATCATGCTACACAGATTTACATATGAATACAACAGAGTCAAGTTCATTCCCCGTTAGCTCAGGAAAAACAATCGTTCTAATCTCACGTTAATCCTTTTTGAATGATCATCACATGTCCCAGAATGCTCTCTGAGCGTCTGCCAGAAATCACGGCACCCACAGTCACCAACGCCCGTGTCCCAACCGCACTTTTCCATTGCCAGCTCAGGTTTTCCTCTAGAGCTCTGGCTCATGATCAGTCCCTTATTTCAGCAAGGACAGTTAAATGAGATGATGCCGTTTTAGTCTGTTGTCCTTTGCTTAATAACCACTGTTGTAGTTCCAAACTGCTCAAAAGAAGTTTTTAAAATCACAAATAGGCTTCGCTTTCCCTTTCCCTTTCCCTTTATAAAACGGCATTATAAAACTGGGGTCTGGGGTGGAACTTTAACCAATTACAACTCCACGTGTGCTGCCAGGGGTGTTTGACACCCGCCGCACAAGCCGTACTAATCTCTCAGGAATAAGAAGAGTCGCCGCTCCTAATCACTCCCAGCTGCTTACACGGCCGTATAAACATTGGATTAGCGCTTGGCAAAGGCAAAAGGGCAGACGAGTCATTCATCCCTCGTACCTGCACCATCACAGGACAAATCGCATCAACAAACGCCACTATAACTCAGGATCTGTGCAATCCTAAAAACCAACGTTTATACACAGAGAAAGTAGCATGAGAAATCAGAACCCGTTCTGCTAACCAGGGAAACATTATTACAGGAGAACTGCAGGAATGTTACCGTTTATCACAATTAGCCATATGAAACATAGTAAAGTGAAGCAACAGTTCTTCGGTCATTACGAGATTCTGAAAAGCACATTTAGCAGGTAGACTTACATTATTATTACGATCACACCCTATGCCATATGGGAAAGGGTAACGGCGCTACCTGTGGCTGAATGTTGCAGCCACGTCCTTCAGAGATTAAACATATTAACAAGGGCAATGTGCAACCCTTTAATCCACCATGAAATCAACTGTCTGATCACTTTATCTAATTAAAATGGGTTAGATTGTGTGCACGGAATAGGATTTGTTCAATTATCTTCTTTTAAATCAGATTTTCTTTTTACATTTGATTTTGTATTTTGTCTTACTTTGTGTGTGGAAATGATAGGCGAAGGTCAATGCACAATTTTGTTCAACTCAATGTGCAAAATGTGATGTTCCTGAAATGTCAAACAGGTGCTGCTAAAATGCTTAAGTAATAGCTATACAGATTTTACTGACAGCTGTACATCAATTGTCAAATCCACAAATGCCACCGTATCTCTTAGCCCTGTTTTGATCTCTTTCATAGTTTTTGCAAAATTGAATCCAAATGAACGATTCTTACTTGTTTCTATAATTTCTGTAAGGAAATCTGTTGTTTGCGACACAGATTTCTTTTTTTGTAACTGACCTTATTTGAAGGTTTTGTTTCTATATGTTTCTGACTTGTGGATTGTGAACAATTACTTAATTAAACACCTTGAATGAACTCAATGATTTGGCTGCGTCCTTTAGTGTATGTATTTGTGTGCATCAGTTCAGATTTTTGCATGGATATTTGATGCAGACGGAATCTTGACATGTTCATAGCTGAGCACTGGTTCGATCAGGCTGGAAAATCATCTTAAATGATGACAAAACCCGTTTAGATTGGTTTATAGGGAATGGATTGTTTTACCCAGTATTTGTGTTTACTATTTCTTTGCTCATTAGACTGTTGTACCATTAGCTCAAATCACTCTTCTATCTTCTATGCAGAGCATTATTGGTGTGGCATAGTTTCTGCCTATAGAGAGTTTACCAAATCTATGAGATTCCATGATGGTTAAGATGATGTCTCTTGCCTTCTAGTTTTCTCCAAAATTTACTTTCAATTTCTGGCGTCAAGCATGTCAGTCCATTACGTCCAGCTGTTTACCAGATAAACTGATTAAGCTATTGCAGAACATGTTTGGTTGTTTGAGCAGCAGAGTGTTATTTGATATTTATTTAATAAAGTTATTTGCAATGAGAGTATAACAGTTGGTTAGAGAGAGGTAAGAGTAAAAATGTGGCATGTGATGCAAACTATCTTCCAGAATGGCATTAAGTGAGGGTAAAGAAAAAACAATTTTTTGATTTGCTGGAGCCCATCCAGCCTGATCAGATGTATTTTGGGGAACTAAAAAAAAAAAAAAAAGATAAAAGAAAAATTATTGTGTACACAGTTCATTAAATAATTTGTATGTAACTTAATTTCAATTGGGTACATTTCTGTTCCTCATTTCCATTCAAAAATGCATGCACTGTACTTTATATGACACCATACTGTATATTCAGGAAAGCTCAAATCAGGAAATCTGAGAAAAAAAGGATATTGTGTAGAATAAGATCACTAATCAAATGAACAAATTTGTCACAAAAAACTCCTTTGAACAAAAGGTCAAATTTTACAGAAGATGCTCTTTGGAACATCCTCAAATCATGCTGGGATAACATGGATCATCAGATTTAGCACAAATTTGTGAAGTCCATGCCAGCTCGAGTGCTGCTGTCATTAAAGGACAAAGAGTACAAACTAAACACTCACACATTCTCAAATTCATGTCCATCCTCATTATAAGATTTGTACTGGAAAAAGAATAATTACAAAAATGCAAAACAGAAGAATTTTCACTAGTAGTTTCAGACTTAGATCCAGCTGTATGTTGTTTACAAGTAATCAGCCGTGTGCTAAACTGCATAGTAACCTAATCACATATGAGTAATTATAACTAGCCTACTATAATAGCTGGAAAAGTTGTAGTTTCCAATGGCTTAATGGCTGCATTAATGAGTTCACGCAGTTCCTACAGTAGATCAACAGAAGAGCACTACGGCTTTCTAATAGCAGCAGTCATAGCAGGAATGATAATTATAACAGAAAGGCTAATGAACTCTCATGAATTAAAGATTAAAACTGATAGGCATCTTTATTAGTTGAATTGGCTTTCCTGCAAGAACATTTTCTTCCACATTTGGTCATTAATTTGAAGCATCAAGCATCGTGTGAGTCATAGACACACGATAGTCAGTGTCCTTTTTATTTTATTATACATGTCTGTGTGTTTCATGTCAGCCCCCTTCTACTGCCCACAGTCACGTGGTTGCGAGCTGGGATTGAGGGCCTGTTGCCACGGCGATAAGCCAGGCAGTAATATCACTAAGCGCTACAGGGATTATTGTGCGGACAGATGGGTGACAGAGAGCGTCACTTCCTAAGAGACGAGCAGAGATCACGGCAAACTCCGCCGACACACGCCGTCGTAATCGTTAGCATCACCACCTGCAGCCATCTGATCTCCCACAGTGAAAGTAAATGTCACTATAATCACCTTTGATTAGTATCGTTATTAATGACCATAATTATACATTTGAAACACTGAGAAACTACTTGGAAATTCAGATGATCATTTCAGAAGCCAACATGAGCACTGATGTGCTATGTAAAGCATCCTCCTCTCATAGTGTGGCACAGCTATCAATAAATTGTGAATGTGGAGCAGTGAAATTATTATGAGTTCAGTAACGACATGTACATGCACTCTGCTTTCAGATACTAATGACCTCTATTTGACAAACCCGTGAGCAAGAGAAATGGCTTCAGTTGGCAGAACAGCTCTCTGCTGGGGTCGAGGTGACAGGCTCTGCCTGACTGCTCATATGTTCAGGACTAATAGATGGATAGATTATAGATGAAGAGAAAAGAGCTTTACACTCTACTGAAGACTGAAAAAAGTGTAAAGTGTGTATTTTTCCATGTTAAAATGCTTTCTCCTATATGCAGAGAATATGTAAGGCCTGACATAAAAATTAATAGTTTGAATTTTTTTTTTTAATTAAACAGTTTGTTAAACCTTATATTGAAAAAAAAAAAAAAAAAACGTTTGCATATGTGCTGTTTGTTGAGTATTATATTTGATACATCAGGATTTTATGGCTCATATCGTATGATAGTGAAAACATAGAGAAAAAAAAAGAATTCAGAGGCCCAAACAGTGAAAATATGAAATTTGTTCCAGTTGCTGATAATTATATGGCCAAAGAGTAAGATGAAATTCAGATAGCTTGAAATGTAAATCAGTAATATCTTTAATAACAGCAGACTACTTTCATCAAATGCACATAACTATCACTCTATATCTAGTTTTATGATCTAAGCTCTGTAGTTTTTATTGTGGGGTAACGCATATAATGCTATGCAGTGCAATGATGATTGAGAGATGTACAAATAAGTGTTCTTCAAAAACCGGTTTCACTTTATTTTGATGGTCTCTTTAACACATTCTGTTGACTCTAATACTGTGTTAGTACAGCATTAGTAGACTGGTAGGGTTAGGGGTAAAATAAGTTGACATGTACTTGCAAAGTTACTTATAGTCAGAAGAATGTCTGTTGGGAGACAATCACAATAAAGGGTTAGCAGATATTAATCAGACAGCCTACTAATACTCTACTGAGAGTTTGTCGACATGTAAGTGCAAGGTTACTTATTGTCAACAGAATGCTTAAAAGGGACCATTAAAATAAAATGTTACCCAAAAACCTGATGTATCATATTTGATAAAGTAAACATTAGTTGCTTCAGTCCAGGAAGTGTTTATCTTGAAATATTGGTAAAATATAACATTTATTCCTAGTTTTCTTCATAAAAATAGTCTATAAAATGTTAACTTTGAAATAAAAGGCTTTATGTTTGGGGTGGGATTCTGTTTGTTTTGCCAGTGGAAGACAGAAGGAGTGTTCTGGAAACCTGTTTGAAAACAGTAATTATTATGGGCACTAGCAGCACAGAAATGGCATACATCGCCTATGAGGGAATATTTCATGTTCAGTAAAGTTTTTGGACAGCATCATGTGACGTGTAATTAAGTTGATGTTTTATGAGCACGTTTCAGGGTTAATCACGAGTCTGAGTTGACAGTGAAGGCTTATATTATGACTGTTACATATACCTTTTCTGTTCACTTAGGATTTGATCTTGAGTTTATGGCTGGTTCTATATCATATTCAATATCATTTTCAGCATCATTTAGTTGTGTATGTTAGTTTCTGGAAAACAATGAAATTGCCTCTTTGTGGATAACTTTAGCACCGTGATGGCGTGAGACAACAAAGGGAGTGAAAAACAAACGTACACAGGATAAATAGAGAAAGGATCAACAAAGGGACATGAAGACAAACTTAAAAATAGGTGGCAGGCATAAATAATACAGAGATGGAACAATAAGAAGCTGAGAGATTTAGAAAGACAGACACTGAGAGAGAAGTGGATTTAGACAGAAAGAGCTGCCGTTTGAAAGAGATTAAAACAACACAGCTGCAGCTGCAAAATGGATTTTATTGGCTTTCTTCCAAAACCAGTGAGCTGCATCATCGCCTACTGCCATAGACAGCTGTCTATCATAATGGAATCTCATAAGTGACTGATTTGGAATACTTTGTAGGCAGCAACTGTACCTTTTTAATGTACATTTCTTTCTTGGTGTACATTTAATCTGCTTTGTCTACCATTTTGGATCATTTGATCTTGCAATGCATGCCGATATTGTTCTTTTTTATGAAGGAATCATTTGATGCTGCCTTAAAATTTAGCCAAAACAATGTCCCTTTTAACATTTTGGTACAGCCTTGTACTATGATGTCTTTAAACGCTGCATAAGTGAGATGAGTGGTGATAGCTGCAGTGAACTACCACACATGCCAATCAAAAGCAGTGTAGCATGCCACTCGTGCCTCACACACATACACACACACACACACACACACACACACATGCACACTTCCCCCAGTCTGGCAGCTTGGCAGCAACACTATCACACGACACTGCGCTGTGGCCATGTTTGGCCTGCAACCCTGCCCACACAATGCAGAGCGGAACCACAGTGTGCAGTGGGCACGCCAAGACCCGGGTCACTCCACGTCACTATCTCCAAAGCCCTGAGCCCTCAATATAGTCACAGTGACAGCCGTAGCAAAGAGGACACACAGGCTCTCCTGACAAGACTATCCCTCCCAGTCTAACACACACACACACATGGTTATGTAATCCTGCCACATGCAGCCTGCACTTTTTAAGCCGGTCTTGACTCCTGGCTTGGTTCAGTATTCTGTGTTCTTCTGACAGTATTTACTTACATTGTCTAATAATGACTAGTTTATCCCGGAATGACTGAGAATTACGCAGACAACAGAATAATATGTGACCCTGGACCACAAAACCAGTCATAAGTCGCTGGGGGATATTTGTAGCAATAGCCAAAAATACATTGTATGGGTCAAAATTATTAATTTTTCTTTTATGCCAAAAATCATTAGGATATTAAGTAAAGATCATGTTCCATGAAGATATTTTGTAAATTTCTTACCGTAAATATATAAAAACTTAATTTTTGATTAGTAATATGCCTTGCTAAGAACTTCATTTGGACAACTTTAAAGGCGATTTTCTCAATATTTGGATTTTTTTGCACCCTCAGATTCCAGATTTTCAAATAGTTGTATCTCGGCCAAATATTGTCAGATCCTAACAAACCATCAATGGAAAGCATTTCAGATGATGTATAAATCTCAATTTCAAAAATTTACACTTAAGACTGGTTTTGTGGTCCAGGGTCACATATTCTACATAAAGTAACATTATGGTACATAATATGCTACATAAAGAAGTAAACTATTAATATAAACACATGGTAAGAATGTGGTATGATTAAAAACTATATTAATATTGCCGTAATGTAATTCGGCTGGGTTCATTCTGGTGGGTTTGATCTGCTCCGCTCCTCACTCAGTCCTTGCATTGCTTCCTGGAGAGATGAACAGCAGAACAGCAGAACAACAGAAAAATACTGCTGCCAAAACCAAAAAAATGTGGAGAATGAATGAATGAATGAATGAATGAATGAATCAATCAATCAATCAATCAATCAATCAATCAATATCTAAATATCTTCCTCTTATGTGGCCATGCTACAAACTTTAGTGAGTAAAAAAAACATTGCATTTAACAAATTTAAACTGTAATACATTTTCATTTAATTGTAAATTACATTACATTCAGTTTGCACTTAAGTCTGTTTTTTAAGTATATCATTTCCATTTCCTTTTTTTTCTAAAGTGTACACTCTTAGAAAAGATGTGTTAAAAAATACACATTTTATGTGTAACACTCTAATTTACACATTTTGTGTCAATATTAAATAAAAATGTGTAGAAAAGAATAACCTCTTTTACACATATGTATGTGTAGTTTAAAAATCAACACAACTTCTGAATTTACACACAGCATTTAACACAATATGTGTAGACTTTATGTGTAGTTTTTAAAGATGTCCGTTATTTAAATTAGCTAATGTGAACCAATAGGGGCTAACCTTAAGTCTGTTATGACAGTGACATGCCATTTCGTTTTATTTCTGTATTGTTGTAAGTAAAATATCGCATTTATACCATAATCGCTTAATTATGTTAATCGACTAACCTTCCCATCAAAACTGCTCGTCAAAACCACCTTTTTACTACGGAGGAGACGATTCGCGCCAGTTCGCGCCGGAGACTGCTAGCAAGATTCCTGAGGTAAGATGTACTTGAAATCATATTTTGCTTACATTTATTAACAAAAGCAATGTTTCCTGCTGCTGTTGTTTTAATACTGTTTTAAACGTGCGGTCAGCGAAATTTTATGGGCAAAACCCGGTCATTGTCAATAACATTAGTTAGCTGAAGCACATTAGTCATGTAACTTTACTGTAAGTTAAATCAAGCAGCTTTCTGTTGGTTAGCGCGGCGAAAACGCGTTGAAAACTGATTTCAAATAGACAATCTTTTCTCACTCTCACTCGAAATTCCCGAGAGAGAAGACACCTTTACAAATGGCTGAATTTAGAAAAGTGAAATTTCGCCAAGCAGTGGTAAATATGACCGCACTTTTAGACTCTTTTTTTGTCAATAAAGAAATGGTGCTAGCAATGCTCTTTATTTATTATGTCTAAAGTATTTTAAAAGTTTGCTGAAATGATTAGCAATATGTTATAAGTGCTTTGGAGCCACTGGTGCAGACCAGGTAGCTTACAATCTAAATTTGCTAACATTATATCAAATAAGTGATGTCTAGCATTATGTTTATTACACAGCAAATGAACCAATCAGAAGATGGACCATTTTCTATGTTGACCATTCAGGTAAGCACTGCAATAAAACTCGCACTAAATCATTCATTCATACCAAATCAAGCATTCTTTAGTTTATAATCTTTAGTTTATATTTTAGCATTATTTTGATCTTTCATTTGGCAGAAGACTCTCTGCCATTGCAGTCCCACATGATCAGGAAGGTACTAGAGCCCTGCATGGGCCTCAAATTTAGGCCCTAGCCCGGCCCTGGCCCGAGATACTCAGGCCCTAGCCCGGCCCGTGTCCGACAGCTTATCAGAATTTCCGACCCGAGCCCGTCTTTTTTTTTTCACTTCTCCCAAAACGGCTCATGTTTCAGCTATTAAAATAGTTCAGTTTTGTATGTAATGGCATTTATTTATTTATTTATTTTTATTAAGTTAATTTTGAAAAACGTTTGGAGCATTTTTTGTTCGTTAAACAAGTTATTTCTTTCTTAAAATAACGACCAAGCAGCCAGCGGCAGACCGGCAGGCTGATCATAGCATGTTTGATCAATTTAGCCATCTCAAATCATCACGACTTGCCTAAAATAAAATCTATAGATATAATAAAACAGTTCAAGCATATAAAATGTTTAAACGTTAAACCTAGATAAATGTGCGCTGCATCCAGTAGTTTGTGCGGAGAACGGAAGCTAAAGCGCAGGACATGGAGGCGCCAGCGCAATCAATTGCATTTTTGTTTTCAATGGAAACAACTTAAAATAGGCTGTAATTTTTGCTCATAAAGGTAATACATCATTCGGAACTGTAAAGGGTCTACTTCTATTTGTGTGCACTCACAATATCAACAAAACGTTGTGCTTTTAAGAAAACGATAAGCTTTCTGCCGTCTCGTCTTGAACAGGAGCGCTTCACAAAAATGAACCGAAAGTCAGCGAATACATGCCTCACAGACATGATAAATATATATATAGAAAGCTTTAAATTACTACTTAACGAAATAAATCTAATTGAAAATAAAAACTCATTCATTATTAATCCGTGAAGATGCACTTCTCTCTAAAGGCGCGTCTAATGAGGAGATGAATCCACACTGATGCAACACTGACACTAACACTGACATTTGAACTCAGAACAGCTGCGCTGACGGCGCGATCGCTGCTGCAGGACACTAAACACCGTCGAGCCGCTCTTTACAGTTGCGGCACGATCTCGTGTTGTTTCCACCAGCGCGGCATTTTTTTTTCATCACTAATTGATAATAATAATAATTCCTTACATTTATATAGCGCTTTTCTAAGCACTTTGCTTAGACATTGATGGATGTCTAAAATATAAAAATAAGGAGAAAACTAAAACAGGCCCGAGGCCCGGCCCTAGTCTGAACTATGACGTGAAAATTGGCCTGAAGCCCGGCCCTAGGGCAGTAAAAAAAGTCGGGGCCCGTCAGGCCCGGGCCGAAATGCAGGGCTCTAGACGGTACCTAACATCAGCGCACAGGTGGGTTAACTACTGTAGGAAGGAGAAAGATCATCACATAGTGATTGCTTGCATGTGTCTTAGTGTGTTTTTGTCTCAAACAGCTACCCCTTCACTGCAGACAAGCTGAAGGCTAAATCCTCAATTGGAGTCTTTCTCTCTATGGATCTCAGCATTTTTGGACAGAATTTAGAATATGTAAGTATTAAAATTAAATCTGACATAATTTAGTTTACAGTTCAGCTGAAATGTTTGTATATGTTATTGACAAGCTGTTACTTACAAATATATATATTCTTACCTTAGAGTAAAAAAGGTTTAAAAATGTAGGTTAAATATAAATTGACACTAATGGAATTTTCTCCCCTCTCTCTGTCTTAATATAGTGTTGGAACCAGGGATCTCTACTGAAGGACTGAGTACATTTGTGTTTGTGGACATGCAGACAGACCAGGGAACATTCTGATGTTGGCAAAGTTCTGAGCAGGATCCAGTCTTCAGAGAAGTTCATTTATTCCCAAAGGTGGACAAAAACATTGTGTTGGCTTTTAAAAGGCTATTTTGATAATGACTTTTACTCCTATGCTGTGGAAAAGATGGAGGAGTACAGACATTGCTAATAAGAAATATTTTTTGAGCATCTTTCAAAATACTTTTGGCCACCAGTGTACATCAATCCAGCAAAGTTTGGAAAAAAGTGAAATGACTATGAAAGTGGGGTTATGTGTCATGTAACCTAATGAGATGAAAATAACTTTCTTGTCCTGTGTTGGACATTTCCTTTTTGACTGCTTAAAATTGTATGTATATATATATATTCTGCAGTTCTATGTAATTTTTGATATTTCATCATAATAAATATTTTGACAACAAGCTAAACAACGTTGTCCCAGAACTCACCCATGAATGTGTTAAAATTGAACACAGGTTGTGTCATTTTTAACACATCTTTTCTAAGAGTGTAGGCCTACTTGTTCACAAGGGTATACACTGATTAATTGTAATTGGGAGCATTTTAAATGTAGTATTAATTATTCATTTTGCTTTTTTTTTTAGTTAATTGCTTTAGTAGCATTTCCATATAATATTTGTTACCAGGTAAACCAAATAAATTTGTTCCATTTACTGAAATTCTATTTAAAGCATCAACTTTTCATTGTGCACTTACCAGCTTAAGTCATTAAAAATTTTAGCAGATATGTTTCAGTGTACAGGTTCCTGAAATGAACCCAATTTAACTTTGAACACAATATATATCTTGCCATTATAAAATACTTTAAAAGAAGAGTATGTAAGAGAAGATGTATGACATTGACTGTATTTAACTCAGACAGTCATGACCATATGTTGACCATCAGCTGTTATCCTTCCCCACTGAAGTCATTCTCTCTGGAAGACCAGCAACAGTTGAGACAAGGACAACCTGTCCTGTGTGAACATAGCCTAGGAGCTTTTCTGTTCACCTGTCACATCATTCATACTTACTTGAAAATCTAACCAATGAGCAATGACACCAATTGAAGCTAAAGTGAACATGACTTTCTTTAGTTTTAATAGATATTTCAAAAGAGAACAGTGGTATAAAGTCAAAAACACTGCTATTTACCTAAGCATCTGGACTTAGCTTATTATAAAATGCAGGAAAAATCCCTTTTTAACACTGAAAAAGGAATCCATAGTCAGGTACCAGAACACCACCTAGAAACTACCAAGAAAGTCAGAGCAACCACCCTAGAAACCACATATGTGACCTTGGACCACAAAACCAGATTTAAATAAATAAGCTTTCCATTGATGTATGGTTTGTTAGGATCGGACAATATCTGGCTGAGAGACAACTTTTTGAAAATCTGGAATCTGAGGGTGCAAAAAAAAAAAAAATCAAAATATTGAGAAAATCGCCTTTAAAGTTGTCCAAATGAAGTTCTTAGCAATGCATATTACTAATCATAAATTAAGTTATTAAATATTTTTGGTAGGACATTTACAAAATATATTCATGGAACATGATCTTTCCAGATTGTTAATATCCTAATGATTTTTGTCATAAAAGAAAAATCAATCATTTTGAGCCATAATGTATTTATGGCTATTGCTACAAATATACCTGTGCTACTTATGACTGGTTTTGTGCTCCAGGGTCACATATCAGTGGGCTGGCAACCTCCATCAACCACTTAGAATTGTAGCAGTGAGATTTGCACAGAAAAAAAGCTCTACTCACACTCACATTTACAAAATGTAAACCTAGTTTTACCATAACTTGATGTTGTCAACCAACATGTGCTCTTCATACTAATGAAAATCGAGTTCAAGCTTATTTAGATTTCACTACTCACAGAAATAGTGGGACAAAAACCATGTAATCTAACATCACCTATATTGGACAGAAAGAGTAATTACATAGTTAAATTAACATTCATCCATAAAGCCAAACTTATAATTACAGATGGTTTCAACTTCAACTGTTGTTATGATTATCATCTTATTGCTCTGTTGAAAAATTCCAGAGTTATCTATGTACAGATTTATTGTTGACCTATGTAGTGTCAAACTCAACATTTGCCTTTAGAGAAAGTGCATGAAAACTTTCCATGACGACAGACATCAGACTCTGACATTTATTGCTGTTCATTTAAAGTTTGCAGCAATGTATCCTGACTGCCCTCATAATTAGGCCACAAGATACTTTTTTCATTCACAGTGTTTACAGTAGACTCATCACGTGGACACATGGAAGGTAAGGAGTGCAATTTTTTAAAGAATATTTTCTCCTATCCCAGTTTAAGTAAACTATTTATAGCTTGACCTCCTGAAGAGCATAAACACCGTGGCCCTGGTTCTTTCCAAACATTGCTCTGTTTGTTTAAGCACTCTGACATGTCAACTTCTGGCACGTTGAAACGTTTCTAACTTGACTACATCGTTCAATAGTTTGACATTAGTTTAGTTGTTTTTATAATAGGACAGTATTTCTAGGAACATTCTACTTTTTGTTTCAACAGTTAGTGATGTAGTGCCATACACTACATTAAAACAGTTTAACCACCAAATGTATTCACCAGAAAACTCATAGTGCAACAGATTATGTGGTTATTTGGATATTTGTACTAAAGGAAAAGAGCTAAGATTTACACATTTTACACAAGGCTGGCAACACAGTAACCAGAAACTGAATGTTATCATAATTCAAAGTATTGTCAAGGTATAATGAATTCTATTGTATGGAAATATGAAGCATGTGTGCATATTTATTTATTTAGTGCATATTATTATTTGGATAATCCTGGGTTGGAAATAGTTTGAGGGCAAACATCTGCAGTTATACTGTAAAAAAACAAAAAAAATGTAAATTAGAATAAATCACTGGCATATCACACAGCGATCTAAAATTTTGCATGCATATTCAAATGTATGCATAAATTAATAATGACCCTGAATAATCATATGTAGATTTTATATAAATACTGCATTGTTGGATGGATTTCAAGCCAAAAGCATTTATTGGAAATACATTTTTAATTAAAAAGAAGGTATTATGCATAAATGTACTGCAGGCAAAAGTAGTTGTTTGCTCTCTGACAGCACTATAAAAATCAAATTACATATGATAAAAAATAAGATAATAACCATACTATGTCATGATTTTTTTTATATTTAGTCTGCATGTACAGTAACATTAGTGTAGATATTTTTGTTACTGTTTATTGGTTTGTTAGTCTTTTACATGTTTGTTTTGAGAAAGTTTGCGCTGTTTAATGTAATAATATTCACTCATCAATTTAGTGAGCTCAGGGAGTGGGCGATTAAATTAAAACGAATGATTTGTGGCAGTTTTCTTACTTGACTCTTTATGTGAGTTGTGAGTGGTTCAATGTACAGTTTTTCATCTGTCATGTAGCTTTCTGATCCTTGAATGATGAGCTATATTATAAATTTATAATATAGCTGATCATTCAAGGATGAGACAGCAGAGCTTCATGTCACATGTCACTGACCTGACATCTTACAGGTGAAGTGAATAATACTGTTTATATCGTTGCAATGCCACCTGTCAAGGGGTGGGATTTATTAGGCAGCAAGTTAATAGTCAGTTCTTGAGCATCTATGGGATATGCTGGACCAACAAATCCGATCCACGGAGGGCCCACCTCACAACTTGCCAGACTTCCCTGTTGAAAAAACCAGCAGAGTTGGTTTAAGATGGTCCTTAGCTGGTCATGTGCTGGTCCTAAGCAACTAGCTCCTGCTCAGGACCAGCTTAGGACCAGCTCATGACCAGCAGCCATGCTTCAAAACATATCTAACCAGCATGCTGTTTTTGTCAACAGGGTTAAAGGATCAGCTGCTAATTTCACGGTGCCAGAAACCACAGCACACCTTCAGGGGTCTAGTGGAGTCCATGCCTCGATGCATCAGAGCTGTTTTGGAAGCACAAGGGGACCTACACAATATTAGGCAGGAGGTTTTAATGTTGTGGCTGATAGGGCATCGGTTCCTAATTTCGGTCTCTCTTATCAGACACACTGTCTGCATACGAAAGCTTAAAATGCTGACTTCGGAGGATACATTTCCAGGTAAAAAGGTACCACGACTTGTCCGAATCCAATGATAGCTTCGCTTCCTGTCTTCTGAGATGCCTTCAACTGATTGATTTTTGAAAGCAGCATAGATTTATTCTTTTCGGTCTTTGATTATCCCTCAATCCTGTGCATTCAATTCTGTGACAGTTGAGCTAAAAAATAAAAATGTTGTCCGAAAGTTGAGGTTAATTTGTGTGTAAATGTAGGTTTTTGACCAACTTTTTCCACTTTTGATGTCATTTCCAGCAGAAAGTATTGAAGTAATTAAATATCCACTTAGTTATCACCAAGGCTCTCTCTATTTTGCTGTAGCTCGTTAAGCTGTCATGCTGCCTATCATGCCGAAGTACCTTTAGTGCACAAAACCTGCCTGCAAAGTCATTGTCTGATAAGGCATCAAGTCAGCTGCCTAAGCTTTCAGACGCAGCCACTCAGTTCAGATCATGGACTACTCTTTTAACGAGCTGATTATCTGAATCAATCTGATCTTATCAGAGGCATACAAAATGTGCAGAGCTGTGGGGTGTCAGGAACGGAACTGAGAAGCAATTGTGTAAAATTATAGCATTTTTAATAAATCAACTTTTAGAAGTTCTAATAAATAAGACATTTTGTTTATATTTTTTTTCTTGTTGATTTAAAGAAATTAAAGACCCACTTTATGTTATCAATCTTACTATTTGTATGTTGTATCTACATATATTTGAAAAGACCTGCATGCAAATACATTTGTAATAATTACATCTATAATTACACTGTTAAACTCACCTTTAAACATGTACATGTAGTCTAACCATGCATGTAAACCTAACCATAAAACAAAACCTATCCCAACACAACATGAGTACATTTAAGTAGTACTTCTTTTTCCGAGAGGACATTAAATTTAAAATTAAACATTTATATAATGTTACATAAAGTATGATTACTTCCATTTCAAATAAAAGCTGTTCTTCACCACTTACATAAGTTTTATTATGCATTCTAGCAACTGGTTGACTACATTTATATTAATTTAGCTAATGCTTTTCTCCAAAAAATACTTTAAAATGAAAAGATTACCCAAAAATAAAAATTGCTCCCTCAGGCCAGCATTCCTTGACTTTTGCAGAAGAAACTGGTGTTTATTGCATGTACTGGCCAGCAATCATCTGTCCAGTCACTGGGGCTGAGTTTCTGGAACACAGCTTAGTTGCAGCAGAAGGTGAAGAGCATTTGACAAAAGTAGGTAAAGCAAGGTTAAAAATACTGTGACACAATACTGTTTATATCACGCTTATTCAGTTATGTTTTAGTTTGTTTTCACATGTTTTCCTTTGTATTTTACAATACAATACAATGTTTGTTTCTATAGTACAATTTAAAACGTGCATGCACACACCTTTTACAAAACAATTTATGATTTTTTGAAGGTTTTTTAAATTTTTTATTATTACATGCAACAAATCATCAAAAAATTATTAAATGTGAAGTGCCAGTATAAAATGTGTTCAATTTGTAGGACTAGTACGAGACATTTAACAACTATTAATGGATTCGCTGAGATCGCCCCCTAACGGCGAATTATTAACATTTCGAAACGTACGAAGTCATGACCTCGGTTACTGAAATTAGATAAATGCTCCGAACCGTTGATCTAAACAGTACATATCTACTGTATGTAACACCTATATTTATCGAGTGCTCTTATTTGATACCATAACGCATCCCAAAACGAGTGTACAAGCGATGTTCGCTCATAGCGTTTAGAGCTCTGGTTTGTCCCTTCACAGCCGCCATCGAAGAAAAAACAAACATGGCAGCCTCCTTGTTGGTGAGTTTAACTGTTCTCCTGCTTAAGTAAATATAGTTTATTGATTAAATAGTAGCAGGTTTCTTGTTTCCTGCACAGTAAACGCCAGAGTTTTACATTTCAATTCGTTCATTATATAGTCGAGCATTAAAGTTACTTGTGTATAGCTCTTCGCTAGCTAAAGAGTAGCAGTATGCACCATGTCATTGCCATGTTTTTAGATGTGTACCAGGGTAATGTCATGGGTTTTTGGACCTGGTACCATGGTATTATCAAGTACTTTAGAATATCATGAAAATACGCCGTTCATTGAATTCAGAATGTTAATTCCTGAACTTTAATCGATTTTAAAGTGAGATAGCAAAAAGAATACAGAAATAAAAATTTAATTTAATAAGGTAAAATGAAAATGGAGTGATTTAAAAACAGAAAAAAAAAAAAATTCCAAGTCGCATATTTATTAGAATTTTTTAATTTGCATTATTAAATAGCCATACACATATGAAATAAAACATATTATTTTATGTTATTAATATGCATTGTTTGAAATGTCACCCATAGAAATGAACTAAATTTATATTCTAGCTCATGAATTGAAAGGGAGGTAATTGTTAAAAAAAAAAAACTTATAAATGTCATGGAACATGAATATGGCAGTCATTCCTTACCAAAATAATGTGAATAACACCTGTGAAATGGTCAATTTAATATTAAAGTGTTTTACCACCATTTAATACAGCTTCCAACCTTTTTAGAATAGATTCATATATATCAGAACATCTAACAGTTGCTTCAAATATGTATGTAGGAGAGAATCGGCCTCACTTTTTCTTCAAAACGTTCGGTTTTCGCCCATTATTCTTTTTTGCTTTATGATGTCTTGCTATGCTTTGTGAAGACAGTCTGTTGTTTTTAAAACACCAAACAATTGGGCTGTTAAGGTTACAGATGCTCCTGCTAAATATGCTTCCATGATTTGCCCTTTTTGGAAAACTGACAAGGCACCTTTTTCACCCATGGCCTGAACACAACGTATAATAGACTCATATACAACATAGAGATTATAGACAATGAAATACATTGTTTTTTTACTGTAGCCTATACAAATGATATTTACCCCACATTATTTTGTCCAGCTCCTGTATGTACCATGATAATACCATCTGTGTGCCAGCATACAGCCTTCTGTATTCACACTACAGTTTCACTTACTATATTATATTTCTAAATGTCATCTTGAATATTGTTGTTGATATAGCTGGATATGCATTTTCACTTGTATGTCCTTAAGGGACCAGAAATTGTTTATCTTTTTAGTAGCAGCATGTTGTAAATGATCTTTATGGCTTTATGGATCTTATGTTTTCCAACTGTCTCTTTCGAAAGTCTCAAGCCATGAAAAGATGTTCGGCTCACACCTGTGCCGCTGTTGCTGTAAGGAGGGCTTTGAGTTCAGGTGCTGCCACTCCGTCTGTCTTCACCAGGTTCTTATTAAAACTCAGTCACTACTTCTATGATGTGGAGAACATTTTGGATTGGAACAACTGGTTGAGGTCACAAGCGGTCGTACGCAAAAATAGGTAAGTGTCAGTGCATGTGTTGATTTTTGTCATATTGCTGTATAGAATGTTCCACTGTAAAAATATACTATAATATAGTAAGACTATAAGTGGCTCTGCTAACTGACAACTAATGCATTGAGATTGCCTATGACGAGAAACTGTTTTTGTGTCTGGATGTTGTGGTGTCCTGTGCTCTGTATAGTGTCTCTATAATTAAATAATGTAATTTTTATTTATTTTTTACTGAAATGTTGATGTTGAGTTCTTTTTTTTATATAGGTTATTTGGTTATGCACAGAAGAATTTTGGGAATAATGTAGCAGCAGCCTATTATATTCTGACTCTCAGAGGGAGCTTCAGGTAAGGGTCAATGATGTGATGCCCATTTTTATATCCTACTGATTTATTTATGCATGTTAATTTATTTACAAAAAAAAAATCATACATGAATTCATTGAATGCACCTTTTATGCTGAGCCTGTTTTTAAATTCTGAATTAAACTGAATTTAGGTCAGTGATACATAATGCCCTGATGTCATAATGAAGAAAAAAAAGAATAAAATTCTACAAAAGAAAAGAGCAGGAAATAATAATATTTAAGAGTCAATGAATCCTTAACATTTTTATTTTTGCTTCTGGCATTTTTATTTTACAGAACCATATGAACCCCTACCCCTGTATCGCTGACACATTTATATGTCATTGATCCTAAAATGTGACCCTGGACCACAAAACCAGTCTTAAGTGTCAATTTTTTCAAATAAATAAACTTTCCATTGATGTATGGTTTGTTAGGATCGGACAATATTTGGCCGAGATACAACTATTTGAAAATCTGGAATCTGAGGGTGCAAAAAAATCTGAATATTGAGAAAATTGCCTTTAAAGTTGTCCAAATGAAGTTCTTAGCAATGCATATTACTAATCAAAAATGAAGTTTTGATACATTTATGGTAAGACATTTACAAAATATCTTCATGGAACATGATCTTTACTTAATATCCTAATGATTTTTGGCATAAAAGAAAAATGGATAATTTTGACCCATACAATGTATTTTTGGCTATTGCTACAAATATACCCCAGCGACTTATGACTGGTTTTGTGGTCCAGGGTCACAAATGTTTATGGACTGATTCAGCTTCTTACCACCTACTGGATTTCTTAGACACTGTTAAATGTGACCCTGGACCACAAAACCAGTCTTTAGTCGCTGGGGTATATTTGTAGCAATAGCCAAAAATACACTGTATGGGTCAAAATTATCCATTTTTCTTTTATGCCAAAAATCATTAGTATAAGTAAAGATCATGTTCCATGAAGATATTTTGTGAATTGCTTAACGTAAATGTATCAAAACTTAATTTTTGATTAGTAATTGGCATTGCTAAGAACTTTATTTAGACAACTTTAAAGGTGATTTTCTCAATATTTTGATTTTCTTGCACCCTCAGATTCCAGATTTTCAAATAGTTGTATCTCGGCCAAATATTGTCAGATCCTAACAAACCATATTATTTATGCAGCTTTCATGTGATGCACAAATCTCAATTTCTAAAAATTGACACTTAAGACTGATTTTGTCTTCCAGGGTCACAAATTGCCTCCATTGCATAATGCTTGTGTCTCTAGATTTGCAGGCCAGTCCGAATGGTTTCGTCCAGACTCTAGAGGAAGATTCAGCTATGACTTCATGAACACACCTGATGCACAAATTGAAGAAGTGGATCTGAGTGGCACCCTAATAAACCATAATGGACTTGAAAACCTTGGTAATCTACTGTTGTTGTATTTAAATATACATTTGTTGCATGAACTACCATGCGTCTCCAGATGACTAGGCCTTTGACCGGTCAGGTCCTTATTTGTATTTGCCGCCAAGCTAAATTATGTTCTTGTCACCATCTCGTCTGTCACAACTCATTTTGTGAGTTCCAAATCAAACCCATGCAAAATCATGTTTTTTCAGTGCCCCTTCTGTAGATTTAGTTTTCTAAAAATCAGAGTTCTGAGTAATGTTCTGAGATATTATGATATCCTTGGCCTCTCCTATAAGCATTACTTATTTGCTTTGAAAGCATCTCATAATTTCATTGCAGTTTTGATGAACAGTATAGATATAGACTGAAATATGCCACACATGTCCTGAAAAGTGAAGTCAAACATTCCAAGCAGCCCGTGGTGGCTTTAAATATGGCAAAAACCCCTCTTTCTCCATGTAAACGAATGGGATGTGAGCCAAAATAAAAAAAATGACACCAAGTAATTTTTTTCTTAAGATTTATTTATTTTTCATTTTTGGTAGTTATCTTCCTTATCGCTGCTGTATGTTAAATTTTCTAGTAAGTTTGTTTAATTTGATGCTATAAAAACTGTGTGGCATCATGGTTCCATGAGGGAGAATGGGCAGGACCTTGATTGATCATAAGTGTTACCTTATGATCAATAATGCTCAGACTCTGGGTCCAATTATATAATTAGTGCAAGATTACAGAGGCTATTTCGAGGACATTTTGGCTTCATCTTTCTACGTTCTCATCTTTTTTTGCAGTCTATCCATAGACCATTAGCATTCCCTGAATCTAACAGGAAACAAAACCTATGATAAATAATTATTCTCATAGCTGCCACCAAAACATGTTGCTGAGGTGCAATTTGGCTCACACAAACAAATTGTCTCTTCTCAGTGAAACAGAATAAACTTCAGACTCTTTCTCTGCGAGGATGTCCTGAAGTGGATGACTGGTTCCTTGCATGTCTACATGTCTTTGGAGAAAGTCTGGTGGAGTTAGACCTGTCCCACTGCACTCGTATCACTGTGGGAGGCCTCGCTGCATTACAGAACCTCAGGTCTTTACTTGTGTCCTATATATGCATTATCTGGACAAACTTGATTTTTGTTTTCAGGGTGACAAATAACCAAAACATACATCGTATATTTTTGAAAATCTCACATTCTGTGTTATTTTTTTTCGCCTCCATCTTAAACCCTCAGAAAGCTAGAGCGGCTGCACATTTCCGGACTTCCACGGCTGCAGAATCCAGGCCTGGTACGGATTCTATTGGAGGAAATGCTGCCGCACTGCCAGGTCACTGGAGTTGAATACGAGCAGGGCCTGATCCAGCCAGACAGCCCAGAGCAAACAGAGGACCATCACGAAGCTTCCACACACACTGGACTTAGACAACTATAAACTATGGGGCTGCTGACAGTGGAGATTCTATATTATTGTTCATTACAGTGCCCAAATATGTTATTTTAATAAAGTGCTGTGCTCATGTATAGGCTATGTTTCTGTTTTTACTGTGTAAAATACATTGTATTTGATCATTGTTTTGAGACAGACACAATAAATATTTATGTTTAAAATGCAAGTTAAGAAGGTGTTCTTAAATTTGATTTATTAAACATAAACTATACTATGCTACCATTTAAAAAAAAGAAAAAGGGGGACAGGTGTCAAATCTGATTAGTCAGATAGAGTAAATCCTGTAATCCTTTTTATGGAGGTGTGAGAATATTGGCTCAGTGTTAGAAGGACTGAGGAACATACACAGGAAAGGTGGATGAAGAAACCGGTAATGTTTTTCCATTATACAAATATATAAGCAATTTACTTTCGTTCAGAATATTAGTCTTAAAACCTGACGTTACTTTTTCTTACACTGTTGCATTAACATTGCCTTGAAAGACGTTTTGTACAAAGTTTCCACCCGGAAGATTTGAGCTACAAAATGCAGAGAAATATTACGTCGTAGAAATAATACAGAAGTGTGCCTAATAATGGCAATTTTAAGGAAATCCAAACTGGGCGGGCATTAGAGGCCCGGAAGGTGTCTCTAATTGGTCAGGTATGATAAATAAACTTCCTGTTTTTTTGCATATAGTTAATTTTTGCTATTTTAACAGTGTCATTCAGGTGTAAAATATTTAAGACTGCCACAGCACTGACCGCACTGCATTATCATGCGATATTTGTTACTTTTCTCATCGCTGTCAGCAAGGACCAATCACAGTCGTTTGTAATCGCTGGGAAACATGTTTGTTTTTAAACAATTTTATACACATTGCAACAGCGGGTTTTTATTAGCATACCAGGGACCAGTCGTTTGCATTGATACATTTAAATGAACATACGATTAAGCCTATAAGTTTCTTCTGTAAAATAAAAATCGTCCTTTGATTTGAACGCGACTCAACGGAGAACTGGGCTCTGAGCCTCTATTGCGCCCCTCGAGGAACGGACCGTATGTTCCACAGGAACGAAAACATTAGCCACCCAATGAAATATTAGCGACGCACACAAGCAATTGTCCCTTTAATAAAACACTGTTGTTGTCATCTCTTAACTTTGTGTTTTGGGATTTTTAGTACTGTTTGAAAGCGGATAGATGTCTGAAGGTAGTATTATGCTTGCGCATTTGTTTATGTGGGTGTTATTATCAGACATATTAGCCTTTAGCAAAAGAGAAAGCTAATTGTGTATTGGAAGTTTTTCCACTGTTTATGTGACTGATATTAGCTATTATGACATTCACATCAGTGTGATGTGTGTTATTTTGTCCTGTAGAGGTTTCTAAAAGGGCAGAAGAGGAGGCTGACACACCAGATCTCGAGGTAAATAAAAATACAATTGTGAGTTAATTTTTATAACAGATGCACAGACGTCTATAGATGTAAACATTACACTTAAGATATATGCATAACATCAGACACATCACACAACACGTCCATTAGACTTAGCATGGACATGTACCATAGTACCATGCTTTGTTTTGATTTTTTGCACTTGGACCATGGAAGTGACATTGAATTCTATGTATTTATCAAAATACCATGCCTTAACCATTTGACTTTACAGTAAGAGTACATTATTATTATTATTATTTAAAATCTGAAATAACAATAGAATAATAAAATTGCATATTAATAAAATTATTTAATAAAAATACTCCAGCCTGTGCCAATAATTTAAAAAAGGCCAAATTTTAGATGATATATTAGCTTGTTCTGGTGATGTATGCATAAGAAATGAATATGTTACATGAGATATAAACGCAACATATGTAAATGTAGTGAACATCCACCATGTTCAACACACAGCTGTTAAGCCACCACTTTATACGTATATGCCAAAACGAAAAGTATTATTTTGTTACACTTTTCTGCAGGGTCAGTCTGACGACAGCAGCGACGAGGGCGACGCTTCAGGAGACACTGAGAGTATGTGTCAAACAGTCAGTCTTAAAGTACATTTAAAGAAATCGTGATCTAAGCTGAAGTTAGATATGCTCTTTTTCAGTGGATTTCCTGCGCAGTCTCTTCTCACGAACTCTTGGCCTGAGTCCTGGAGAGAAAGTCTTGGATGAGCTGACCCTGGATGCGGTCGCCCGCTATATCCTGAGTGGCAAATGTGAGTTAACTTCTCAGATGAGTCCAGTCTTTAAAAGTGAAGTGTGTTCAGTGTTCAAATACTTTATAACAGTCGGCTGCATAAAAAGCCATTTATAGGTGCAAACACTGTGATGCTGGTAACATATTGCACCTTTGTTTATGCAGTTATTTTTGAGTCAACTTAGTGAGATGCCTTTCAGTAAGTTAGATCTGTCTGACTGTCTCAACAGGCAAGAACATTATCTGTATGGTTGGAGCTGGAATATCTACATGTAAGTAAATCACTTACCATAAAATGCAATTTTATTAAACTGAGCACATTGCTTTTTAAATAGATTACAAATATTTATATTTAAAGACCTCTTATGCTATTATATGGTCTGTTATTATTATTATATAGCACTTCTCGTGTTTGTTGCCATCTTATGATAAATCGCCGTTTTCCTCAACTGTAAGTCACTTTGGATAAAAGCATCTGCCAAATGAATAACTGTAAATGTTATTATGGCTTTAATGTGTAATTATTGTTTCAAATGTTAAACTATTAATTAACCTGTAGTATCTTCCTCATTTAGCTGCTGGAATCCCAGATTTCCGCTCTCCTGGCACTGGTTTATATGCCAATTTGCAGAAGTACAGTCTGCCTTACCCAGAGGCCATCTTTCAGATCGACTATTTCAAGGTCTGATTGTCATTCTGAAGAAAAGCTACAATCTCATTATTTGTCATCTAAGAAGACAACAGCCAAATTAGTCATTCTCTTTTTCCAGAAACATCCAGAGCCCTTTTTTGCTCTAGCCCGAGAACTCTACCCAGGACAGTTTAAGGTAATTTATGAATCTTTTCTGACATACATGGGTCACCAATGAAATTCTGTTAGGAACAAAATCAAACCAAAAATCAGCAGAAATCAGCAGCTAATGCATATTTTATTTGCCACCGTAGAATATACGTAACTAATTCAATTCAATTCAATTCAAGTTTATTTGTATAGCGCTTTTTACGATACAATCGTTGCAAAGCAGCTTTACAGGAAATTAAGTTTCTACTATATATATATATATGCATACACATACGCACACATGCACATATATATACATACATATACACATATGCACAGAAGAAACCCAATATATTTAAGTTATGACAGACTTAACTTGGTAATTATGTGTTGTCTGAGGGTTGGCATCCTCCGTGGTCCTCTGAGGTGTTGCCATCATCTCTTCTAACAAAAGAGTTACATAAAATGCATGTTTACAGAAATGCTGGCAAACCCTCCACTGTGTTATGCCACATTCCATTATTATTAATTTCACACATATGACATGCTCTTCTTTGTCTTGTCATGAGTTTGATAATACAAATAATGCTTGTCTGTTACATGCTCTTTGGTTTCTGCAGCCCACAGTCTGTCACTATTTCATGAAGATGCTGAAGGACAAAGGTCTACTGACTCGATGCTACTCTCAGGTAAGAGAGCATTTTTATGTGTAATTGTTATGCTATTGTTGAAAAATAATAATTATTGTATATGTATTTTATGATATATAATTAATTCATATAATACAATTATTATTGTTATTTTTTTAAGAATATCGATACTTTAGAGAGAGTTGCAGGTCTGGAAGGAGAGGACCTGATTGAAGCTCATGGTACATTTCATACCTCTCACTGTGTGAGCTTCCTGTGTCGTAAGGAGTACTCCATGGACTGGATGAAAAGTACAGTATTGAACGCTGACATTTCTCTGTGCTTTCTGTTTTAAATGAGATGTGGGAATATAGTTAACTATTCACATTTCGTGTTTTTGACTCACAGATAAAATTTTCTCTGAAGATATTCCTAAGTGTGATTCCTGTGGGAGCCTGGTAAAACCTGGTAAGAGAAAGTATTTCTAAGAATAAGAATAATATATTATTTGAATTAGTAATTTGAATAATTTTTGGCTTCAAGGTCTAGTTCACCCAAAAATGATGTCATTTCAAAACTATGATTTTCTTTCTTCCTTGAAACACAAAAGATGTATTGCAGAATCTCAAGAGTTGCTCTTTAGCATAAATATAAAATATACAATAATGGAAGTCCATACCGGCTATATGAGATCATTCATAGTCTTCTGAAACCATATATGCTGACAATCAGTCCAAAATTCATTCCATCATTAAATTGATTTCATTGGTGACTAGCCTGTACTTCTATTATGATGATTTTAGCCTTTTTGTGGATGTATTTCTTCTTCTCTTTTTTAGATATTGTGTTTTTTGGGGAGAATCTACCAGCCCGATTCTTCGCTACCATGAAAATGGTGAGGATTCAGCTCATCTGTTAAGGTCAAACTTCCTTTTCAGTCGGTCCACGTTCTCACTGGTACTATCATTCTACCGCAGGACTTTCCTCGATGTGACCTTCTCATCATAATGGGCACATCCCTGCAGGTTCAACCATTTGCATCACTTGTCAATAGGTAAGATTTTTTAACAAAATCTTAAGATTTCGTGCTGATTCTGGAGGAAATGCTGTGGAATTGATGTAGATAAGGTGAAAGGTTAACTATTTAAATTATATTTAACATATATTGCGATAACTTTGCACAAAATATGTAGGCCTGTGATTATGAAGTTGTTGTTTTTTTTATATCTCTTGACTCATTGTCTCATCTGCAGAGTGTCAAACAGCTGTCCTAGGCTGCTCATCAATATGGAGAAAACCGGACAGGTCTGTAGATGAATAAATGTATAATTACTATAAATATTTTAATAAAACAAATTAATTTTAATTAAGTTTCTTTCCCAAACAGTCAGAATTTGGCATGGGGTTATTTGGTTTTGGAGGAGGAATGGATTTTGACTCAGACAAAGCCTACAGGTGAGGCCTCCAAGTAGTGTATTGTTAAACAGGTTGGTTTCTTTAGGCCTATTCACTGACATTATGAATTACTGACCAAAAAAGAACACCAAAACTATTCAAACCCATCCTGACATAATACTGATTTTACGTAGGTATAGTGTATGGGTCATTCTCGCATTGTGCCATTTATTTGTGTCCCCATGACTTACTGTTTACTGTATATAACAGGATGCTGAACTTAGTTACATTGTTATGAATGTAGCTCTGTTAACAGTTAACACAGAATAAATTATTCAATAATTTATGATTTATTTGATCTGAAATATATAAAATATTGTGTGAAAGGCCCTCAAGTGTGAAAACACATATCATTAAAATCATTTTCAAACTATTTAATGCATCGTAAGTGAATAGAATGTTCAAAAAACATAATAATGTTTTCCAAACTTTAAAAATGGTGTGAATATGCGTACGGGTGTTAGTGGGGTTTGAGAAGATTGTATTGATTTTTATTAATTGTTCACAGAGATGTGGCTCACCTGAGCACCTGTGATGATGGCTGCATGGCTCTCGCCGAACTGCTGGGCTGGAAAGTAAATACAGGCATATTCACACACAGATCATTTCAGGCATTTTATTTGGTAACACTTTATTTTAAGGTGTCCTTGTTACACGGTACATGTACTTCCTATTATAATAACAATTAATTATGCATAATTGCATGCAAGTAACCCTAGGCCAAAACCTAATCCTAACCATATAGTAAGTACATGTAGTTAATTAATATTACTCAGTATTTAAATATATAATTTCACTGTAACAAGGACACCTTCAAATAAAGTGTAATCTTTTATTTAAATCAGTAATATATATATTTTTTCCTTTCTTGAACTGTGTTTGTTGCATGAGATGTTACCACTCTTGTTTCAGGCAGAGCTGGACGAGATGGTGAAGCGTGAACATGCTTTAATTGACAGCAAAGATGCCAAAAAGAAAGATAAGGAAGCCAATCAGAGCTCCAGAAGCACTGGGGCAGAGGCTGGAAAGAGTGACAAGACAGAATAACCAATCACAGCATGAAGAGGCTGTCTATGTAATTCTCTCCACGTCTCGAAGCCAAGTCTGGCCTTCTCGAGTCTACTGTCGATCACATCTTTCTGTTTCTCTGAGCTACTGTGTCTCTCATCTGCCTGTAATAGCAATATAGATAAGTAAAGAAATAGTACAGAAACCTCACAGTGCTCAGACAGGAACAGCGAGACAGACAGACAGCAGACACTCTCGCAGGAACATGGTGTTATGCTTGGGCCTTCATTAAAAAAAGTTTGTGAAACACAACTATGAATAACAATGCTTTAAATGTAATATCTTAAAGTTGATAACTTATTACACTTACACTTTATGCTTTATCATATGGGTCTCATTTTATCCTGCATAAAACAAAAGTGTCTGAAACCCAGATTCTCATTACTGTAATGCACCTGCAAGTTTTTCTTTTGAGTTTTTTTGTAATTCTCATAATTGTGATTTTCTTTTAAATTAAGTTAAATACATTTAAGTTAAATTAAATTACAGAAATGTACAAAAGGATGTACAACAAATGCTATCATGCTGTATAAATACTTTATTCTTGCACTACAGTAATGAGAGTTGCATTTTGTGCATTACGATAAAGAGAATTTACAAGAAAATTCTTAACCATAATACTAATGATGGTTTACGATCTTTTGTCTGACCTTGTCAATAATATTTTTTTCTTTGTGCAATCATTTGTAGATTTTAGTATAATGTTACATTTTTAAAAGTGTTAATGAAAGTTTATTTTAATGAATTATTAATGATCTCTGCTTTATACTAACTATTATAATACATTTTTGATGTTTATTCATTCTCCGTTGCTTATTTTTGGTTTGGAACGATATCTACACCTATGGCTCAGTTGTGTAAGAGGAAGTTGGCCTAACAGTGTTTTGCAACATTACAAAATATAATATCTGATTGAGCCCAATGCAACCTTGTGTGAAGAAACCAGAATGAAAGATGAAACTTTCAAGAGGTTTTGTACTGTGTGTGCATGTGGTGTGATTTTGTCAAAAGGCATTAAAATAGTCATTTAAAACAAAACAAAAAAAGGGATAGTTTGGTCCTGGATGCTGATTAGTCAATATAGCATTCCAGCCATGCTAAAATATATCTGTATATAGTAAATAACAGATATGACATAAAACATCTGTTCCCCTAGTGGCTGTGTATATATGACTGTTCATATGTCAGGTCCTTAACTTTTTAGTTTGAAGTATGACACTATATTAATTTGCTTACCTGATGCTTTGAAAAAAAAAAACAAGAAATGTGTCCTTAATATCTTTGTATAGTTTGTATATTCATTTTTATTACTTTATTTTTAGTAACACTTTCTTATTAGCTTTTCTAACTCAAATTTCTTGTTAGCCTGCTGTATTTACAGTGTGATGAAACTATCTGGTTAAGACAACCTTTGTGATCATTAGTACCAGATTATAGACAGCATTGAAATGTTACAGTTCTCAAACCTTTAGAGATGGATATGGGTTTGACCTTAATTAGTCTGTATGGATTTTATTGTAAGAGGAAATTCAATGAGGAACAACGGGTAACTATTCCCTTGAGCTCAATTATTAGCAGAACTTATGTTCTCATAAAAAGAAAAGGGGGGTTATTTTGTAACTGCTGGCTTGACTAAAATGGAACCGATCTGAACTGAGCTGCGTGATACTGTTACATATGAAAGTAACACTCTTTTAGCTGTAATCTTTCTGATGTATGTGACATCCTACTTCTATCACTGTGTCAAGTTTTCACTGTGAGGTTTACCACAACCATGAACATGGGTGGAGCTTATGGTGTGAGACACACACAAAGCATCATCAAGAGTACCGTCACTTTTAAGCTCAAATTGAACTTTAATGTGACTGAAATTGGTGCCTTGAACATTTCATACATCACAGGAGCAAAGGTGAATCTCACTGTTGGCGACGTGAAGTACAGGACAGATTCGTAATGAGGAGTGTCAATTACCCCACACGTGAACCTGCAGTGTGTGGAGGTGTTTGGAGCAGCTTTCAGAGATGCTCAGTCTTTTCTTCATGTAGGAGGACATTTTGAAGACACCACATGTGAGTTCAGCACTGACTTCTGTTTGCATCATTACAACTGAGTTACTTGTACTTGAGACATGGGTCACATTTACTGTATGTAGCCATAGCCTATCAAGGCATTATGATGTTCAGAGGTATTTACTGTAGGTTTCACATGCTGCTTCCATTTTCTACAGAAATGTCAGAACTGTTAGAGGTAGAAAAAAATTAAATATTAAATGAATAAAAATATTATAAATATTTACATTAAACATGGAGTATAATAAACTGAGAAGGTGGGCTCTCTCAAACGGTCAGTTCCTATTCATGACAACTGAACTGACAGTTCAAGGTGATGACAAAATTATATTTTGCATACGACACTCCGATACAGAAACCCTTGACCAGAGATAACAGATAAAGGCCTACCTGTGAGAGAGAAAAAAAATCTTGACGTGTTTCATGTTCATTTGATGTTTTGTCCCAGAAAATGTCATTTAAATTCAGACAACTTACTGTTTATATCACAGTTATGACATAATTGTGGCTATGTTGAACTTAGATTAATACGTATTTTAATTGACTTTAAGTATTAAGTTGTGTTGTAACGATGGGTAATTTTAGTACTTTGACATTAATGTAATAATTGTCAGAATTCTGAAAATCAAATTAGCTTTTCTAAATTTTAAAGTGGAGATGTTGCCATTTTAATACCAACAGAAAGTAAAATTCTGAGACAAATTATTAAAGAATCGGAGAACTTTTTACTGGTACTATTTATGTGTTATGAAGCTTGAGTTCATACTGCATGCTAATTTAACCATTCATACATGATCCATCCACAGTATTATTATTCTAAAGTGATAAATAGCAATAAATGTTTGATAATTTGTTTAATGTTCAACAAGTTGGAAAGGATTTTTTTTGTTTTTTGGTCACAGCATGCTGGCCGTCTACTTTTAAAGCTGCTCATCACAAATGAAACTCCTCCCTCATATTAAAACAAAAAAACTGGACTTTAGATTTCACCACTGATAAAACACTTTAGCTGTTAACAAAGAACTATGACAAAGAAAGAGTGAACGTGAAAAACAAATGAAAGGATGTGGGGTTGGAGAGAAACCGTATTTCTTCATTTCCTTTGTTTTTCTATTTCTAAATTTCAGCAGGGTTACAGAAACATAGCTAAAATGGAGGAGCTTGTAATAGAACAGATTTCCTGAACAGGTCCATCACTATTCTGTTGGACCAATGATGATGAAAGAATCAAAAGATGAATTCACAACCAGTGAGAACAGGTGAGAGAAAACAAGGATACAATCTTCAGTAAATTTAATCACCATTTTATTCCATGTGCATTTTTATAATTATTTTCTTCAATGACACGATTAAACACTTTTTTATCAATAGAGAAAATAATGCTAGCACGGTACCCAATGGGGTCTTCAAAGATGAGTCAAAACTCCTGAGTCTGCTGAAAGGTTTACGGATGTGTCAGGATGCGTGGGCTCCCAAAAGCCCCTGGGACAGTCATGGAGCTCACGCCGCTCTGTGGGGCAGACCTGCTGGGGTGGGTGCCTTCCTTTTTATCAGTGCTTACTAATTAATTCATTCAACTGTTTCAGCAGTATTCCAGTAAACCCTGATGTTGTCAGTAGTAAAAAAAATAATTAGTTTTAGTTCAATATGACTTGAAATATAACTCATAATTCAATAATTAAATTTTTTTGTTTTCAAATTCCATCAAATCTAGTCTTACTGAGGCTGGGGGATAGACATAGGTAGTTATAGCGCATAACCCATGCCTACTGTGGATACAAAAATAGGACCCTAAGAATTATTACATTTTAACTGATACTATTTTATAAAACTATATTGTGGGAAGTCACTGTTCCCTTTGGCGTTTCCCTGTTTAATATAAGCCATTTCTTTGTCTAAGTGCATAGTGGAAGCATAGTTTTAGTGCCCTATTAGGGAGGTTTATTCAGTGATTGATTTACGGTAGAGGATGTCATAATTTCCTGTTTATACCTGTGCTGTAAAACAATTATCTTTTCATTTTAAAGCTAACTTGTATATAAAGTTAACATTTTGATAAACCTGTAATAATGCCTATTTTAGAGCTTTTGGGGTGGACTTTGAGGGAAACTGGACACATACAGTGCATTCAGAAAGTATTGCAGCCTGGTACTAGAATTGTTTAAATTCATTTCTGTTCTCATTAATCTACACTCCGTACCTCATAATGACAAAGTTAAAACTGAATTTTAGAAATGTCTGTAAATTTATTAAAAAGAAAAAACTGAAATATCACACTTGAAATTTAGCTCAGGTGCCTCCCATTTCTCTTGATCATTGCGGAGATGTTTCTACACCTTGATTGGACTCCACCTGTGGTAAATTAAATTGATTGGACATGATTTGGAAAGGCACACACTATAAAAGGCCTCACAGTTGACAGTGCATATCAGAGCGAAAACCAAGCCATGGGGTCAAAGAAACTGCCTGCAGATCTCAGATACAGGATTGTATTGAGGCACATATCTGGGGAAGGCTACAGAAAAATTTCTGCTGCACTGAAGTTTCTCAGGAGCACAGTGACTTTCATAATTCTCAAATTGAAGAAGTTTGGCACAACCAGGACTCTTCCAAGAGTTGGTCGCCCAGCCAAACTGAGCAATTGATGGAGAAAGGCCTTGTCTAGACTGGTGACCAAGAACCTGATGGTCACTCTAGTTGACCTCCATGATCATATATGCAGATAGGCGAAACCTACAAAAGGACAAACATCACTGCAACACTCCACCAATCTGTGCTTTGTGGCTGTGTGGCCAAACTCAATCCTCTCCTCAGTGAAGACCTACGGAAACTCACTTGGAATTTGCAAGATGGCATCTAAAGGACCCTCAAACTCTGAGAACCACGATTATCTGGTCTGATGAACCTCAATTCTAAGCATCTCATGTTTGAAAACAGCTCTGCTCATCACCTGCAGAGTACCATCCCAAAAGTAAAGTGTGCTGGTAGCAGCCTCATGCTGTTGGGGTGTTTTTCAGTAGCAGAGACTGGTCAGGGTTGAGGGGAAGCTGAATAGAGCAAAATACAGAGATATCCTCAATGAAAACCTGTTCCACAGTGCTCAGGACTTCAGACAGGGCCAAAGGTTCACCTTCCAACATGACAATGACCCTAAGCACACAGCCAAGGCAACACACTTGGGGACAACTCCGTGAATGTCCTAGAGAGGCCTGGCTTGAACCCTATCGAACATCTCTGGAGAGATCTGAAAATGGCTGTCCACCGACGGTCCCCATCCAACCTGACCGAGCTTGAGAGGATTTGCAAGGAAGAATGGCAGAAAATCCCCCAATCCAGGTGTGCAAAGCTTGTTGCATCATACCCAAAAAGACTCGAGACTGTAATTGCTGCCAAAGGTGCTTCAACCAAGTACTGAGTAAAGGGTCTGAATACTTATTTAAATTTGATAATTTCAGTTTTTTTTCTTTTCAATAAAGTTACAGACATTTCTAAAATTGTTCACCTTGTCATTATGAAGTACGGCGTGTAGATTAATAAGAAAAAAAAAAAGAATTTAAGCTGTTGTAGTATCAGGCTGCAACATAATAAAAGTGAAGGGGGTCTGAATACTTTCTGAATGCATTGTATGTAATTCACCCTCGTGTGTAGTTGTGTACACAGGAAATAACACTGTGGAGTGGTCTGAAAGCTGAAAGGTTGTGAGCAAACAGAAATATCACTTACCTGCTCGGATGACATCTTCAGATATCCATCTTTTCCTTTCTTTTGTTATTTATGCCATTTGTTCATCAATGTTCATTGTCCATTAACATATTAGAGCCATTTGTACTTTTTTAATGTGAAGGCTTTAGTGCCATCCGCTTCTACTTCTTTTAGCTGCTTTCTTCTTTCTTTAAAAAAAAAAAACACCTTATGCTGCATATAATAATAAAAACTGGTGTTTCTTATCATATTGTTTTAATTTATTATAGTTTTCATAAACACGGTGGTCTGTAGCGCAGATAGTTTTACCATTTACTGCACTTTCTTCTAGTTAATTACAGCTGCTAATGAGTCAGAAGTCTTGCTCATTACATCACAGAAAATAGCTTACTTTAGCATATAAGAGGTCCTATATTTGTACACAGGTGCCTCAAACCACGTTCTTCCGTGCAGACGATGCCATGTACATTTGGAAGATGCAATTTTATCTTTTTTTTTTTTTTTTATCTCTAGAGGGATTACATGGTTTAGCTTTACGCCAACTGCATTAATATGTTATGTATGTTTAATATGTTATTGAAATTACTGAAGGAATTGTTCACCTGAAATAATTTTCTGAATATTTACTAACACTCAGGCCATCCAAGATGTAGATAAAAACATATGCTAATGTTATGCAGTCCATCACTTACCATGCTGTGAAGTAAAAAGCTGCATGTTAATAAGAAACCAATCGTCCTTAAAGGCGTTTTAATGTTAAACCGTTGCTACTGACGAAAATACGACTCCATACCCCATAATATGCTTCCTATAGTCCATCCCCATCTCACATTAAAATCCGCTATACGAACATATTCGTTTTTTTGCTTGTAAATGGTGCATGATCAGTGCATATTTCTCTCTTGATTCAGACGAGATGACTTTCACTGTAGAAATAAATATTACAAATAGAGGACTGGAAGCAATGGTCCGAATTAAAAAAATGTCTTGATGGATCTGTTTATTACAAATATGCAGCTTTTTTGATTGATGGACTGGAGTCATGTTGATTACTTGGATTATTGTGATATTAACTGAAGTTCTTGTCTAGTGTTTTCTACAGAATAAAAACTATGGTTATGTTGCAGATATTTGCAGAAGTAGAGTTAGATAAGCTTGCATAAAGGATGACTGCAAGAGCACTTAAAGAGAGGCAAAGTGGTGGTGTAAGATAAGATAAAGACCTACTCCATAGTTTGTGGAAGTGATTATTTATGTTGGTGTTATCTAGCTTTATAGAATTTGACTTTGGTGTGTGTTTTTGCTGGTATAACGCTCATTTGTGTCTTTAAAAATAATGATGAAAAAATACAAGATTACATAATATAAAAATAAATAAAGAAAAGATGATTATTTTAAAATCTTGTCTTTATTTTGAATAAAGTATCCAAGGATCTATTGTTTGCATAAGTGTTGACATATGTTGAAAGTCTATGTGTGTGTGTAACTTTTTTTTTTCCTCCGCATTTCAAAACCATGAAATATGCTTTCACATTTACACTCTATATAACTAGTGAGTGATGTCAATTATCAGAGGTCTTTTCACTTCCTTTGTGGTCATTGTAAAGGAGCAAAATCCTCAAACAAAGTTCTTGAAACGTTATTTTTATATTTTGAATTTGAATGAAAGGTAGCTGCTTTGTATATGTTAGAAGCATATCCATTATAGGTTTTAATAAACAAAATAAATGCTAATAACTAAAGTAGTTTTCGCTGTCATCTATATTTAGATGTTTTTTTGTTTTTTTTGGCACCTAACTTTTGTGTGCACTGACTTCCTCTTGTGAGAGTGCTTACCCACAAAGTGAGCATTTCCTTGAATTCAGTGGTTGTTGTATCGCTTATACAGATGAGTGCTCATCTAATTAGTTCATAAAAATATGACAATGATACATTATTCTCCATGATATTTTGATCCTCAGTGCTCTTCGCATAACAGCAAAATGACTTAAATAACTGTTCCTTTACACAGAGTTTCCTGGTGGTCCAAGACTCTTTGTCTCAAGACCAGCTTCTGTGCGTGTCTGTGGGGGACAGAGGGGAGCCAGTCAAAGATTTCCCTGTCTTAACCACTGGAACAGGTACCAAAAAGCCTTTTCATCCTTGATTGCTGCTCAGCTATGCTATACCCAAGTTTGCAATCCACAAGTCAGAATTTAACATGAACTCAAGCATTTGTCATGATCAGCATTTTCTCATGACGTTGTCAACTCCTAAAAGAGCAAATTATCTGAGCTATGCTGTCCACATTTTATAGCTGCATACTATTACTGTCCAGTTGTTGTTGTTTTTTTGTCCTTTTTTAAGTTTATTTATTTAGATTTTTATGAGACGTGTGTAAGTTTCCTGACATATGAAAGAGCAACCTCAGAGCATTTTTTTTTCTTTTATTCAAGGAAATGAATGAGCATAGGCAAAGTCAGTCATAATGCAATTCTAAAGTATGCAAATTTTCTACATTTCCTGTTACAAACCGACATAGGAAGTACAGTATGGGAATAGTCCATGCAATGTTGGCTACGTGAGACGTTTGTGCAAAGTTCAGTAAACCCTTCTGCACAGTAGTCTGTTCTCTATTTGTGCACGCTGATAAAATTCACATCCTGAACCCTACAGCCTTCCTATTTCCTCATTACATTTGTGTACTTTTGAAGTTCATGACTAGTCTGTCCAGTTTCTCTCTGTTACTCATAGTGCTAGTTTGACTTAGTTCTCTTGTCTTTTTGTTTTTCTTTCATAGCTCTTCGCTTGACGGCATCACACCTGGCTTTCCCTGATCTCTTTCAACTGCTGCACTTCTACACTGTGAGCAGGTGGGGATGAGTTACTTTTGTCTAGCAGCTATTGATAAGGAAGCATGTCTGTTTTGCTTGGTAATAGGATGTTATCACAGGAAACTCTGTGTACCCCTGTTTTAGATAGTGAATTATATTAAATCGTCTATGCACTGTGAAAACTGCTAACCTGCAATGATTCCACCCATAAAATGTGTTTTGTTGGTATAAATTCATGTAGGTTGGTTCAGTGATGTTAAATAGTATTTTTGACTTGAATAAAACCAGAAATTTTTGACGCTCAGTCTCACATGAAACTGTGAAACAGTCTCAAATAATCAGTAATCTGTTTGTTTCCATTGCAGTAAAACTGTAATTTGGCATAAGATTAAACTTTTAAGGGGCAGCCTGTAATTGTTACATTAAAGAAATATGTGAACCTTATTAAACCTGATTAAAAGTTTGTTTGTTGGTATGAAGGTTGTATTAAGGTTGGATCAGTGGTGTTAAATAATATTTATGTTTTTGCTTTATTAAAAATAGTTACTTTTGAAGTTACGATATAAATAATGCTAAATCATATAAATAATGTGTTGTTGTTTTATCTGACATTTGCTACACTTGATTTTCTCTCAGGGATGTTTTGCCTGTCTGTTTATTGGTTCCCGCATGGGTTTACACCCTTAACAGTCTACCAGATCATCTTGTTCCTCTGCTTGGTCCAAGTTAGTACTTGCCCTATCATTTACTATCCTCTGTACTACACTATAATTCTGCTCTTATGCGAATTGGACTCTCTGATTTCCAGTGATTTGTGCGTTTGACCTTTAGAGACCTGGCTGTGCCCCTCTTCAGATCCGCTGATTAGCAGTATGACTCCAGAAACACAAGACATAGCAGAAACGCCAGAAACAGTCATGTGCACTATACAGGTGATACAGACCCTCTGAGTCAGTGACCTTCACTTTACTTCTCTGATGTTTTCAGTTTTATAATATTTGTTCAGTATTAAATAAGTGGTATATGTAACAGCATCATTCAGAACTAACTGTGCTTAGTAATTCTAATTCTGATTTCAGAATTTTTAATTGGGGTATGACATAAAGCTACTGTACCTATAAAGATACTTGTTCTTGCTCATGTTTTGTTTTACGTATTGAACTAGTTTTAGAGAAACTTACTAATCATTTGAGAAAAATAATTGGTAGAGTGTTCTTGTTTCATGTTACATCTACTTTCTATAGTAGAAACTATACCTTAAAGTAAGTACATGTTATCAATTAATATTATTTGGTCCTTATTTGTGTTATTACACTGCAACAAGGATGCCTAAAAATAAAGTCTAACCAAATATTTATATATCTTAGACTGTCTGATTCACATGAATTTTAATGTGTGTCTAGATCTATGTTTCCATCCAAAGTTACAAATTAAACTTATGCGCAAAATTGTAATATTGCATAAAACATTTGCGAAGAAAGCACCGTTTCCATCCAGTGAGTTGAAGAGAGCTAAATCGTCACTTCCTGATTAACTTGCACTAAATTTCACAAAGAAAAATGTATTTGCTGCAGTCAAGTCAAGTCACCTTTATTTATATAGCGCTTTTAACAATACAGATTGTGTCAAAGCACTTAACAGTATCAAATTGGAGGATAGAGTGTCAGTAATGTATAAGTAATGTAAAGATTAAACACTCAATTTTCAGTGAAAGGCATTTCATTATTGAATTCAGAGATGTCATTGTCTAGCTCAGTTTAGTTTAAATAGTATCTGTGCAATCAAATCGGCGATAATCGCTAGAAATTAAGTGCAGTAGGAGAAGGCACTGTATATTATAATTCTAGTATGCGATAAATTGCGATTTTCAGAGCACGCAGAACACAGAACGAAACACGGTCATGTTATCTTATTTTCAGAGTCTGCTGTTTGGGAAAGCAGTTCTGGGAGTTAATTCTAGCTCAAGCATTTTAGAATGACAAAACTAGCATTTCAGATGCTGTGCAATGAGATCGGTCCGTTGGTCCAGTTATGCTGTCTCATCACAAAGTCATATGTCTTTTTTGATGCGCTTTAAGGAGGTTTATGTGCATGTTTTCTTACCGGATAAGAAATTTATCCTACTTAGTTGAGTGTAACTTAAAGTTTTTATGCACATTTTTAGAATTTATGCCCATCTTGCCGTTTCCATCCAGCGTTTTTTTACGCGATATCCCGAAATGCACATAAAATTATATATTTTTTTAATCTTTGCGACTATATTCTATGTGTGGGAGGCAAGACCTTGAATTTTTTTCTGCTTGTTGGTAGGTTACAGCTGCCAGTGGTGCCATGTGCTTCATCAATCCCTTGTACCTTCAAGAACATGGTGATGATTGGCTGACTCATTCTTCAGCCAGCACAGTAAGTCTTCCAATGAACTTGAGGCGAGAGAAGCGGTTAAGTACCACGAGAGCATGGGCAGGGAGAGGACTCAAACAGAGGTCATCTACACTATCTGACGACAACTCTAGCAGCTTTGACCGTGACAGAGGTAGTGGCTGTCTTTTATTTCTGTCAGCTATCTTTTACTTCTATACTTTCAGTTTTATTTTCAGTTTTTCTAATCTTTTCATGTGGCTTTTGTAATTTCTGTTAGTTTTTATTTTTAGTTTAAATATTTCTATTTAGCTTTAATTTATTTAATTTTTGTTTTGGTAATTTTAGTACTTCAGCTTCGACTTATTTTATTTAAGTTTTTTTCCAAGGCACATTTCTAATTATCATTTAAGTTTTTGAAATGTATTGTGAGACACTACAGACAACAACACTGTTTTTGAAAAATCTCAAGCATCTGTCACTGTAGAAATTAATGGCTTTTTGGCTTTTCATGAAGTATTTTTTTAGACTAGTGGGGGAAAAAAATCCTAAATACACTTTAAAGTGTTTCTTTTATAGCACTTTATCTATTTGCGCCTGTAGATTTAAATTACAGTGCATATCTTTAAAGCCAGTTTTCTCAGAATGCTATTTTTCTCCTGCACTGACCCAAAAATCTCCACTTTAGTAGCATTTGCATGTTGGTAGTATTTTCTGATTTATGGAGTGAAAAAAGAAAGAAAAAAGAAATGCAAAATCCCCTATTTGTAGAAAGCTTTAATATCCCAAGTTAAAAAAGTAAACTTCCATAATATACTTAAAGTGCTCTATTTTCGCGCACTAATTTTGTACTTAGTATACTAAAAATGAATGCTTTTCAAAATGTGCTTTTAACATACTATCTCTGTTTTTAAAAAATGTATTTAGTTACCACTTGTAGTCATGGTGTCCCAAAATAGTACAGTTGAGTACACTTAGTTGACCTTAAGTTTATCTTAAGAAGTACTAAATAATTATTTTTAGTATATTACGTACATAATTAGTGCGCGAAAAAGTACATTAGAGCACTTTAAGTACATTATGGAAGTGAATTTTGAACCTGGCTTCATCGAATGTTCAGATTGTTTTGCAATTTAATACATATTTAATTATATACTGTATATATAGTTTTTCATTAAATATTTATATTTTAAATCATTTTAGTTAAGAATAACAACATTGATTTCAAGTAGCCAACATGTAATGTTTATGTACTGCATCAGGACATCAGATCTCAGTTAGATAGTGTTTTGTAGGTTAATGTCTTTGTTTCTTGTCAAAGGATCATTTGAGAAGAATCCAGATTCTCCAGTTACCGCAGGTGGAGTTGTTCTTCGAAGGGCGAGTGGCGCCAGCAAGGAAGATCCCATAAAAAGAGCAAGTGTTGACTCCATTCAAAGCCCTCTTCCTCAGTCACCACACCGTGTGTCGTGGATAGAAGACAAGATATGGCTGAACTCGTCACTTCCTTCCTCTCTGCTTCAACCCCCCGGCTTAGAGCTGGACTCGCTGTCAGTCAGCAGTATAGAGGAGGAGTCTGAACCAGCTTTAAGCCCCTCCCCATCCCTGCCTTCGCCCCGCTTCCAGCTGGCAGATAAGATGAAGAACCGCCTCTCTGCCGTGGGTCAGGCTCTAGGTGGACTTGTGTCGCCACAGCGGAGACTGAGTAAACGTGCTCAGGAGATGGCGGAACGGAGGGGTGGGGCTTTTGCAGATGCTGTCAGGGGATTTGTTGAGCAAACTCTTGCAAGCAGGGTCAGTCCTGGAGTGACCTGCACTGAGATGCTGCAGGAAGTGCGTTTGTCTCTCACTGCTTTGAGGGAAACCCTATTTGATTGTCCAGAGATCCAAAGCATCACAGACAGCATCGGAGACACTCCGGATTTTGAGCTGGGTATGACCTGGAGATGTGTTGGGGATAACATTATAGGCGCGTTATAAAATAACAGCTTATCAGTTTATCTGATATGCCTATTTATAACATATTGGCTGTTTATTAGTACATATAAAGCACATATATGACCATATTCTACATCCCTAATCCTACCCAATACCTAAACATAACACCTAGCTTACTAACTATTAATAAGCAGCAAATTAGAAGTTTGAGGCAAAAGTCAAAGTTATTAACTGTTTGTTAATGATGAGAATTGGACCTTAAAATAAAGTGTGAGTTTTGCTAGTATATTAGTTATTTGAAGGAAAGTGCAGGGAAATTGAATGGAAAATAATAGAGCCATACAGTTTAATTAACAAGTGAACACATTGAATTCAGCTATTCAAGTTTCATGTTGCTGTGTTACAAAATGTACTGTATCAGAACACAACGCATTACACATTTCACAAATGTGTCAGATTTTTTTTATATTTGCATATGTGGAATTACAAAAAAACAAATAAAAGCTGCAAACTGAACAATTCTTGAGAAGAAAATGTGTCCTTAAAGAACAAACTAAAGCTATAATGCTATGTGGTTAACAATAGAAAACACGTTTGGTCATGATGATACAGTTCATAGCACAAAACTTTCTAGCAAGAATTCCATACAGTAACAATTCTTTTATTTGCCTCTACTAAAACCAAATTTATTCACAAATCTGTTTTTCTCTCTGCCCTTAGATGCTATGTTGGAGCTTGCCTTACATAAAGTAGCTCTGAAGCCAGTTTACTCTCACCTTTACGTATGTCTAAAGACAGCGCGCAGGGATGATGACACTCTGCAGCGTTTAGAGGCCAACAAGAGCACCCTGGAGAACCGCAGCCTGGAGGAGCTGGAGGGCGCAGCAGGGGCCGGGGTACCTGATTCCAGCATGATGGAAAAGATCCAGCAACGCTGGACCACAATGCATGAGGCCTATTCACCCAGTAAAAAAGTTGACACCCTGCTCAAAGTCTGCAAGAATATCTACCATAGTATGAATGCTAATGCCAAGCCTGGTGAGTGCAGTAGTACTGTGTAGAGACATAATATCAGTTTACATTTCCAAACATTAATTTTGCCATTGATTGCAATTCTGTCATGACAACTCTCTGAAGATTTTAGCATGGTAATCTATATGACAATGTTAATGTATTTGGTCTAGCGCTGTCAATCGATCAAAATTTTTTATTGCGTTAATCACAGTCATGGACTGTGATTAATCATGATTAATCACAAATTTAAAATACTAGGATTTACCTGTAAATGTGTTGAAATAAAGAAATGCATGACAAACTAGTTTAAGGAAACAGAACCTTTCACACTTCCGCCAGGTATGAGACATAATCCTTATTATTCTTTTATCATTATTCTTTTGTTCTTATTCAGCCATTATCAACCTTTATACTGGCAATAAAACGTTTACCAACCCTGCAAACAAGCCTGCACTGGCCCTTTACGGGCTGCCAGCGCAGGGCCCCTGAGAATTTGCTCATTGGCAAAACGTTGGCCCCTTAGCACTGGCTCTGCACGTGCAGGCCTCACTTAGCCTCCAGGAAGCCTAGGCGCTGTTTTATTGAAAATAATAAAGTTTGAAGTCACCGTTATGGACGTAAGCGCTTGCTTTAGTTGGGTTCCTGACCCTTGACTTTTTAACTTAAGATTTTCTCTGGCTGCTGTAACTGTGTGTTTCTGAAGCACGTTTGTTATAGCAAAAGTTGCAAAAAGAAAAACTAATTCGATGATTCAGTCGTCACGTAGTGGCCAGCTTCCCTGATCTCACCCAGAGTTTGATCTCTGAGGACATTATTTAGATTTAATTTTTTCACATTATAGTAGCCCTAGAATACAACTGCATGAAATTTTGTTCTGCTTTAATATTTTGAACATTAAGTTGTTATGCAGAAATTATTTACATGCATATGAACCTCAACAATGGTGACGATCAACAAAATATTCAGATCAACTCTGAACATCACAAAACAAGCTTTTCATTGATTGTCACCATTGTTGAGGTTCATACGCTGAATCTTGATATCTGTGTGAGTCTACATGATCCCATCCAAATAATTTCTGCATAATGACTTAAAAACATTCAAAATATTAAAGCAAGACAAAATTTCATGCAGTGGCATTGTAGGGCTACTATAAAGTGAAATTATTAAACCTAAATAATATTCTCAGACATCAGCCTCTGGATGAGATCAGTGAATCAGGACCAAGTAACCATCACCACCTGATCAGTTTGTTTTCTCACAACTTTTACTGCAACAAATGTGCTTCAGAAACATTAAAGTTGAGAAGTCAAGAGTCCAACTAAAGCAATCGCTTACCTCCATAATGGTGACTTCAAACTTTATTATTTTCAATAAAACAGCGCATAGGCTTCCTGGAGGCTAAGTGAGGGCTGGCCGTGCAGGACCAGTGCTAAGGGGCCAACGTTTTGCCAATGAGCCTGTGCTGGCAGTGTTAAGTGGGCCCGTAAAGGGCCAGCGCAGGCTTGTTTGCAGGGAAGCCACATCGCTTCAATCCCAGTATCCAACTATTATCAAAAGTATTTCTAAATAAATACAACAAAACATTTTCTTGCGACCTTACATGAAGTATTATCACAAAATGCATTATGAAGAAGAATTGGACCTGTTCTGCAGGTGCATTAGAGCTAATATTAACATCATGCTACATAAGACAATTTATGAGATTAATAGTGCACTTTTACTCAGAACTCACTTCAAACCACAATCGAGTGTTTGTAATAACTTCCTTTTATGAACACATGTGGAATTTGGTCATTTACTGTTGTTAAAATATGCTATTTATAGCCTTTTATATCGCTGAACAAATTAGCATATCAGATGTACACATTCACACTCAAGAAAATCACATACAAATATCCTATCGTAATCGTGTGTTTATTATCTTGTATAATCTATAGTGGCTGTTGTCATGTTTATTTCTGCTGTGTAAAAGCCATGTATGCTCTGCTGAAACTCACGTTGTTTGTGATGTTACAACCGCCTCTCCGTTCTTAAGTTGCCAGGGATACATTCCAAGTATAATACACATTAGTAAAAGGATCTATTTTAATTTTTATTTGTCTATATACGTACACCTTGGGCGGCCGTGGTACATTATAAAAGTAGCCCAAAAAACCTCAACCCACGGCTCTGTAATAATTCCTGCGACTGTATTTTCAAAATAGCCCTCTCATGCCGCTGCCCTGGCAACACTGGTTCGCTGTAGCCTCATCACACAATGATAGATAACTTTCCGCGCTGCGATGACGGCAAGAAGTTGGGGTCAAACCTTATCAAACGTGTTAACGTTGACAACCCTAATTTGGTCTTGTCGGAATAGATCTGCTACGCTGCTGTTGGTTATTGGTGTAGTTGTAGATTATTGCTGCTGCAAGCAAATACAGGAACTTGCTACTGCCAGTACATATTGCGATATGGTGCTGTGAGTATTTAAGACATACTGCTGCTGCACAAATAGCATATAAAATAACCTGCAGCAGATCTATACAGGTGGAGCTGGGGAAGGTGGAGGGTTTCAGAGAAACTCTGAACGCAAGCTGCAAAATGCTCAAGTGAATCCTACCAGCCATTTGAATGTGCAAGCTCGTTGGCTGCATACGCTACGTGAACCAATCAGCTTGTGCCAAGTCGTGTAACTCTATGAATATATCATCAGTTACGTTAACAACCCATCTAGAGTTTCATGAAAGAACTAGGAATTAATCCAGTGAGACTTTTGTAACGTTTTGGCAATGTCTCCAAGATGCTTCAAGATACCTACCTGCAAAGCTACAGTACGATTAAAAGTTTTAGGGACTTGCGTAAAAATACTGTAAAATGAGGATGCTGTCAAAAATAATGTCATAAATAGATTTTCTTTATCAATTAACTTCTATTAACTAAATTAAATCAACATTTGATGTGACCATCCTTTGCTTTTATAACAGCTTTTGCCCTCTGTGCACTTGCGCATAGTTTTTCAGGGAGCTTTGCAGGTAGGTTTCTTGAAGGATCTTGGAGACGTTGCCACAGTTCTTCTGGATTAAGTCTGTCACAGTTTCTTCATGTCAATCCAGACAGACTGGATGATGATCAGATCAGATCTCTGTGTGGAGCACTGGCTGTTTCCTGCCGACACACTACAGCAAAAGATAGAAATTACGGACTTAAAACCATTTTAGCTGGTGAAAATACTTCTGTATTTTCTAATAATTTGAAATGTTCTAATAATTTTGGCCACCACTGTATATGCAGAGATTTGTCCTGTACAGAATAACCAGCAATTCAGAACATACCCATGGAGCCATTTTTAAGCACTTAAAACATTTAAAAACCTCTGTCATTAAAGTGTAGATTTATGTTTCATGTTAGGTACGGTCTTTGGGGCAGATGACTTCCTGCCATGCCTGACATGGGTGTTGCTGCGTAGTGATGTAGCTACGCTTCAGGTTGACACTGACTACATGATGGAGCTGCTAGACCCCATGCAACTACAAGGAGAGGGTAGGGGATACACACACATTCAAACCTGTAAACATGAAGTATTTGCTGTACTAGTTTATATGCAGTGACATTTGCAAGTAATGCATTGGTAAGGCAAACACTGTGATGCTTTCAATGCAATCCTCAGTCACATGTCATGTCAGCTTCTGGCTCAATGATAGTTTGTCTGGATCAAGACCAAGATAGTACACGTAGAGATCTATCCAATGCATTCCCATTCATCTCAATGGCAGGACCCCTTCTCTGTGCATAGTCTCAAGCCCTCTAATTGCAACTACCCTAAAGTGTGTCATAAAAGCCACTTTAAATTTAGTTTTTCATTTTTATTTTTCTGTTTGGACTGGAGCATCCACCATTCAGATGACTGTGTTACAAAATAAAAAAAAATCTTATTGGGTAAAACTTTTTAAATTTGCGCCTTTAAGAAAGAAAGTCATAGGGATTTGAAAAAGCATGAGGCTAAATGCTTAAAGAATTTTCAAAACATTTACAAACATATAACTTTTTATTTATTTGTTGCATACGAATTTTAAAATGAATGACCGTCAATGGAATTTCCCCCCAGAAGGGTGTAGTTTAGTAGTTTTTTTAAATATTCACATACAAGCGTGTGTAATGTGCATACTGACTTTTGGTCTTTCTCTCAGGTGGGTACTACCTTACGTCTCTCTACGCTGCCCTTTTTTACATTAGCAGCTTCCGGCCTCGTCTAGCGAAGCGGCAACTTAGCGCAGAAGCACACAGGTCTCTTAGCCAATGGCACCGCAGACGCACACTGCACTGCAACCAATCACGCCGCAGCAGAAATCGAAGGACCATCCGGAGACACGGGCTGGCAGATGGAAGCCGTAAAACATCAGACGAACAGAACTCTTTGAATGCGAGCACAGAGTCCAGCAGTCTGACTGACGTCATGCCAGCCTCCTCTAACGTGCAAGAAACACTCCAGGGTTTGGATGAAGAGTTAGAGGCGGTAAAGGAAGAAGAGGAGGGACAACAAATACAGTCACCAGAGACGTTGCACCTCACCAGTTCTAAAACAGAAGATAAAGTGGGAGGTGATGGAGTAAGCTGGAAAGAAGATAACTAAAATGAAGAATGAGGAAATGGTGAAGGCAAAGCCTGTTACTCAAATTTCACCTCAAATCATGCAACTTAAACTTAAGATTTCAGATTTCTGATTTTCACTTGTTGGATGATAAAATGAGTGGGGGAAAAACACCCTGGCAATCATCCACAATACCCTAACATCATGGTTGTGGCTGTTGCATTGGCAGGCTGCACTCACATTCTCTTCAGAAGTATCTAAATTAAAAATATAGTTTTTTTATCATATCATTTTCAAATACATACTGTACTTTGCTTGACATGGGCCAGTATGCAACCCCTCTATAGCAACCACTGTAGCACGGTTATGCTAAATTAAATTGAGAATGCCTTTTGAGTGAATATGGACTGAATTTAAACTGCTGAAAGTAGTTTCTAATAATATGTTTTTTCACCGCGAATTACTCATGCACTTCACATTTTCTATATACAGTATATTGCTTTATATTTAATAAATTAACTTTCATTTGAATGACAATGTTGGAAGATTAATTTTGTTTTATTTTGTCCATCTTGTTGGACTAATGAAATTTCTCTGTTGTGTGACTGTCTTGAATCGGTTTAAATGCAGTCATTTCCTCTTCCTGTCATCCAGTCTACTTATGTAGGCCTACAATGAATTCGCTGCCGTTCATTGTGACCACTAGGGGGAAGTATTGTACATGTTTTATATATATATATATTTTTTTTTTTTTTTTTTTACCAAGAAAGATTATCATCGTGTTCTAATATTGCTTTGCAAACGGTAGGTATTTATTATTTATGTCATTTAAATTCAGTTTTTTTCTGATGGCAGTATATATTTTTTTTTTGAACAGACAACATGTAGTTCACCCTTAAACAGAATCATCATTAATGTATCATACAATTAAATTTGAAAGTGCAAAAACAGGAGACTGTAATAATTAACATTCTTTACACTTACAGAAGAATTCTTTATCACTTGGTATATATTGGTAATGGTGCACATAAACAATCACACAGACACATAATTGTTAATACATTCTTAAAAATGCTTGTTTATATAGAATAATCCATATATAAACAGCCAACAAAAGCCTAGATGAACAAGATGACAAGCCCCATTATGTATCCAGACATCTTGCACTCGGTCTAAATTTAAATATTTAAATACTACAGTCTATTAAGGCTGTATTTCAGCCACAACAACATCCAAAACTCTTAAGTCATCATTTAGAAATAAACAATTATGCATTTTTGACTCATGCAATGGATCATGTGTATATGTAGTGAAATAATGCATCCAGCACAGGGCATAAATTAGATATATGACCTTCTCTTGTGTGTTGCTGAATGTTTAAAGCCTGAGCTATTTAAAGACTAAAGACGGCAACAAAGAGGAGCTGGCTTTCACATACACACATTCTGAATTTGTGACGCTTTGATTGACAGCTTTGTAAGGAGTGTGAGCTATAACGAAGTTGCAGTTAATGGAGATAAATAGAGAAGCGCCGGTGGCAAAATGCACCCCAACACTTTCAAACCAATTATTCTCTACATTAAACCAACGGATGGATCATTAACAACCTGCCTGGATTTTTCCTTTCTGTCTCACACACACTTTCACACTTCTCTTCAGTCACAGACCCAAAAATGCATGTATCATTTGCAGCAGCTTGTTCACGACAATTTTGCTGATATTGTGCTGTGAACAGTGACATTTAATTATAAAGTGGAGCTGCTTTATTGTGCTACATCTAAATAGCATGGTATTATATGACAATACACTCTCAGAATTAAAGGTACAAAAGCTGTCACTGGGGCAGTACCTTTCAAGAGGTACACTTTTGTACCTATTAGGTTCAAATATATACACTTTAAGTACTAATATGTACCTTTAAGGTACCAAAATGGACCCTTTAGGTACAAACATGTACCTTTTGAAAAGGTACCGCCCCAGTGACAGCTTTGGTACCTTTATTTCTGAGAGTGTAGTGATCATTCATTACCGATATATTAAACAACAGTATATTATACAATTTAAGATATGATTTTTTAATCAGCATTGTTGTCTTGATTTCCCATATAATTTTGGAACATCCCTAAAATTCAAAATTGACATTAAGACATCAAGCTTTGTTAATTTTGTCAAAGAAGTCTTAACCCATTGACAAATATATTTTGATATCAAAAATTAGTAAGGTTTACACTCAAAACAAGAATAGTGCCAATGGGATACAAAAAAAAGAAAAAGAAAAGAGTACCAAATTAATATTTATTTTATAAAATTTTTATTTAACATTTCACTGAACAATATTGTAATATATTCAGAATTATACTATAACAGAAAATGTGATGAGCTATTTTAAGATTTTGGAATTGATACAAATTGATACAAGTTCAGGTTAATTTTCAGATTAATTAATGCACAGATGAAACCAGTGAGTACATCCAATGATCAAGTCCTTTTTTATTGGTGAAATAATTTAAAAATAATAAAAATACAAATTGAGCTTGTATTTTCAATCTGCTTTTTCCATGAGTTAAATCAGAATAGATTCTAGCCTTGCAAATAAATATCAGAATTAAAAAAATGAAGAAAGCTCATGTTTCAAGCTTAAACTGAGCAAAATCGGTGTCTTTCCTATTAATGGATAACATGTTAATGAAAAATGTATACAAAGGAAAAGAAGAAAAGCTAATTGATGGTCCAGAAAAATTAGGAAAAGAAATTAAAGTGGAGGGACTTGGGTGACCTTAAGGGGTCAGAAAGATGGGCCTCTTCCTGTTAACCCTTCAGTGAACTCTGACCCCTGCTGCAGGCTGAATCTATCACACAAGACTGGTTGGCATGTATGGGGGTGAACATGGAGCCAGAAAAGCACTGATGCATGAAAAACACTTTGGCAGAGATTTGTGATGACAAGGAAAGTAAAAGCCAGCCCACATGTAGAAACGTTTATTTATTTTATTTTGACTGCAGTTTATTTCAGCTTTTTGATACGTTTTAAACAAAGAGATAAAATAGATAAAAATTGCCCCCAAAAACAACAAATAAAAAGTGCACTGGTGATTTTATTAAATTACTTGAAATGTTGCTTCTCTCAAATTCAAATGTACTCTCTTTTTAGTCTCTAATTGATTCATTTCATTTTAAGTCAAACAATTATTAATTAACTAGATTTTTTTTTTTTTTCGCCAGGAAGATCTCACTTTTCCATTTGTGGGGTGGGTTTGTTGCGCTTTATAAATATTTCTGGATTGAGAAATGTGTCTAATTAAATATGCATTAGCCATTAGTTAAATTGACTTTAAATTCCTAAAATTAAAAAAAAAACCTAATAATAAAATTATATAATACCTTAAATCATATCATCATAAACACATCATCAACAGTCACATAATATGTTTTAATATAGACAGGGGAATGACGAAAAAGAGCTCAGGTTTCCAAGATTGAAGTCAAACAAATCTCCAAAATGTATCGTCAGATATTCTGGTATTCATTAATACATTGGTACCGTGTGATGAAATTGGGTGAAATATTGATGGTAATGTCAGTCAGGTCCTTTAGAGCAAACCAAAAATGTGCCTGTCGGGACCTCAGCAGGTAAACATTCACATAAACTTCAAATAACTGAAGAACATATTCACTTCTTTATCAAATCGAGATATTAAAAAAAAAACTAAAAAAAAATGTGGCACTCAGATTATTGTAACTTTAAAGATTTGGAGTAGCCATGGTTCTGACACAGATAAATACAAAAAAATAAAAATTTAATTAAATAATGTGTTAAACCAAAAGTGAGACTGACTTAGCAGAAGAACTGAAAGAAATGTATATGGTCCTCAGCTAGGAAGACTTTTTACAGGTGAATCTCAAAAAATCTCCCAGGAACATGTCTGTGATATCTGTTTCACCCCAAAATCAAAATAAGAGCGATATTTTTCTTCCAAGAAAAACAGGTTTTTACTGTATTACTGTAATATGGGAAACTAATGAGAATTACTATAAAGAATAATATGAATTAAAAACAAAAACAAAAAAAAACATCCAGATGCATTACAGCAATGAGATTTTTGTGGAAAATGCAATTCATAGAAATAAGATCACAATGCAAAATGATTCCTAATTCTCTTCTAATAATAGGTTTCTTGTGCAAAACGCCTTTTGATTTCGGGGTGAAACATGACGTCGTGGTTTCATGAGCTTCACCTTACATTAACCGTGTTAGGTTGTAAGGATTTGGTGCAATTGTTCATCTCAGAAGACTATTTCAGGACTTTCTGACATGTTGGGTCCTGACTGAGGAGGTATACGCTGTGTTTTTCCGTTTGTGCTCCTCAAGAGGGTTTTCGGAGGCAAGGCAAGAAAGGCAATGAAGGCCTTAATGTCAGATTAAGGGAGATTTCAGCTCACCCCTAAGGCCATAGGAAGACGTGGGTATATCAATCAAACGCAGCAGTGTGCATAAAAACTAGTAGAGAGATGTATTAAGTACAGTGCATTCAGAGCATTGTCGTGAGGAGATCAGATAGCAATAAATGGTTAAGGAATGTAACAAGTCTGTCAGGCATTTGAGATGGGCATTGCATGGAAGCTGAGTGCATAAAATGGACATTTTGATACATTTAAGATGCCAGGTCAGTGCATTTAAGACATTCTCAGAGTCATTATGTGTCGACCGCGGTGATGCCCTGAAGGTTTGGTGAGAGTGATGGGCTGTGGTACTGCAAAGTCAATTTACAATGTACCCTTCCATCCCATTTCCAGCGCACCCTCCCCTGCTCCGCTCTCAGTTAGTGGGCATGGATGTCAAGGCCTTGTCCTATGAGGGGTTCAGCGGGGTGGCTGTGGGGTGGTGGATGGAGCAGCATGGCAGTGTGGGGGCCGGGGTACGGGTGCAAGGATGGGCCAGCGTGGGAGTATCCCGGCTGGGGCAGAAGGGCCCCGGGGTAATCTGTGGGCAGGGACGGCATTCCCTGAAGTCCTGACAACAGAGAAAGAAAGAGAGTGTGAACGAAAGCCAATATAACAGGTGTATCAGCCCACTCCGGAGCATTGTTTTGGTGCGTAGCTTATGAAAGCTGTTCTCACCTGCTGTCCTAAGACCTAAATGAGACTGTGCATCTAACCCATATCCTCCTAGAGCCGCCCCCTCCGGACTGTATGGAGCACTCTGGCCTGAGAAAAACAGATATGAGTCATTCAGTGCACAGAGCCACGAATGTTCATTTTACAAATCCAGAATAACTTTATTTCACCTGAGCGATTTGATTGGTCAATCATTGGCTGGACTATTCTGCGTCTGGCATTTATAAACCTGAGGGGAGACGGCAACAGCAAACACGAGTTATTTTGATGAATTCAACAGACCAAATGAGAATATTTGAATCCATTTTGCAGTAATTAAAAATACAGAACAAAAATGTAAATACAAGACACGCACACACACACACACATTTGAACTTTTAATTAAATTGCTCATTATTTTAAGTAAGTGAATATGATGGCATGTAATGAGAGAGGTTGGTAAAAGAGAGTGATTACTAACCAGTTATTGACCTGCAGTATAGTGAGACCCGTGTCTTGGGAGAGCTGTTTCTTCTGTTCTTCAGACGGGTATGGATGCTGAGAGAGGACAAAAAGGTCTAGGTTAGTGGTGTGACTGTTGTGAGAGCACAAAAATATTGTCATAGAAAGTGCTGGGGGTTACCTATTTACATAATCACACTGAATGTTTTTTTTTCAAGCAAATAATTTTTCAAATAAGTACGTTTTATCTTATTATTTTTCAATAAATAACTATATTAAATATATTTTTAAAGGAACGAGTTCCTTAACACTAGTTATTGTTGTGCATCTCTGAGGTAAATCTGAGAATGCTCTTTAACTTTATTCACTCAAGTCAGTTTGTTACCCGCATTATTACCCACATTGTTTTTATTCTTGTTATTATTAGTAACTTCTGGATCTTCTGTCATTTGTAATTACTTCTGCTAAAGCTTTGCTCAATTCGGCTGTGCTCATCTATGCAATATTTATCATGGATATTAACTTGAGATGGTCAATAAAGATGACTATTTTTCATAATACCTTTTCCAAACCTTTTATAACATCTTCTTTTTCTAAGCTTTCCTCTTGTCTTTGTTAACTTTCTTTAAGCTCAGTTTGCTGTTATTTATTTTTCTGCCACCAGTTTTAGCTCCTAATGCTACTGTTTCTCTCAACCCTTATAGTAACAAAATACCAAAATACCACAGCTTCCACATCTATGCTGTTATTTTTCCATGGAACACAAAAGAAAAATCTTGTTTTTAACTGTAAATGAGTTGGTTTTCTCTCTTACCGACAGGTGCTGGAAGAGCCAAGCTCTCATAATGTTTGTCGCAACTTTGGGAAAGATTCCTCTTTTCTTGTTGTTTCGTCTGTCTCTATCTGTTTCATCTTCTTCTCCCGTGCTGGGAGATGCCACACTTCCATCCAACCCATCACCTGACACAGAACAACACACAAGCATAATGAAATATCTTGCTGGATTGGATTGAAAATGTAAAATAATATATGTTTTCATCAGTGTTGGGGAGTAACAAGTTAATAGATACAAAATGAATGTCTGTTACAAGTACTAAGAAAAAAAAGTGTAATTCAATTACAGCTACTTATGAAAATGGTTACAAAGGGGGTTACATCTGAATATTTTCTCACACATAAATTTGATTGATTTCTTTGCCAAAGATTAACAGTTTTTTCTAAAGCATTGTTAGATGCCAGTGTTTTCTATGCAAAGATTTGATTTCAAAAACAGTATCATAGCTATTAAACTATATCTTATGATTTTAAATCTGTATTTAACCTCAGAATGATCTCAAGGTAAAAAGAGGTGTTAACGTCTGATTTTGTGGTGGCTGTGCTTTACAATTAAATTATTATAATCTTTATTCAACTGGTGAAGGATTTTGAAAGTCTGACACTGATTAGTGTCGAGTCCTACTGTAAGGTTAACCCTGCCTGCTTTAAATGTTTTAAAATGATTAACATTAGAAATGTAATCAAATCTAATCACTTACATTTCTTTACTAAAGTAACTGAACTAGTTACACAACTTATTACATTTTGAATAGGGTAACCTATTATATTTCCAAAGTAACCTTCCTAACACAGTTTTTTTTTTATTTCCAAGACGATAACAAGATGCCAATTGTTGAATCAAACATGCAAAACTGTAGCATTTATCACTGCATATAGATTACACAATTCCCATTAGATTTTTATAAAACAGTATGCAGGAAAAATGCTAGACTTCACTATAGCACTTCATTTAGAACATAGCCGGTGTGTGTAAAATGATAAGTACCGGCATCGCTGCAGTTCTCTGCGCTGTGTGAGGTGAGGCCACAGGAGGCACTGGGGGTGCCCGAGGGGGTCGACACACAGTCATCCGGATCTCGCAACCAAGACTGATTCTAGATCAGGAGAGACAGGCACAGTTAGACACACACACAGTAAGAGGGAACAACTAGCTCCCTGTGTCAGATGTCTACTGACTTACTTGTTCTGACAGATTGGTGCAAGAGCCAGTGAAATCTTCCATGTCAGATTTGGATCCACCCTCCCGGTCCTCCAGCACCAAATCAGTGGGCATCTTGCCTTTAAGACAGGTGATGTACCGATGGCAGAAATTATCACAGAGGTCATGAACCTACGAGAGACAAGTGAAGATGTCAGGCTCATTGACATACATAAAGCTAAAAATTCATAGCATGTTCATGCTGCTACAATAAAAGCTAAGAGTATAGTGAGAAGAGCTGTCTATCTCTAAAAAGGAGCCTGGTACGCCTGGTTTTAAAACATGTGAGTGTGCTGTTTGGTGACACTGATAGCAAGCCACGTGCCACGTTTGAATATGGGGAAGCATAAGGGCTGTCCTTAGGACAATTGCGGAGAAATGGAATAAAAATAATAAAAGTAAATAAAATTAAACAAAATAAAAAAGAATAAATGCGGTAAGTAAATTATAAAAGGATTTTCATTGAATAAAATCACACACTAAATAAAAAAGTACAAATAAATAAAAAAGTAAATAAAAAATGAATAAACGAGGCAAGTAAATTACAGCAGGATTTTCATTGAAGAAAATCACACACTGAATCACACTACCATGTTTTTTAGGACATGTTCCATGATAATATAAGGGTCAGCTTTATAAACATGTTGTAAGAGAGGGAAAAAAACAAAAAAAAAACATACCTTTTCTAGCTCTAATAGATGAAACCGTAGAACTTGAATGGCCTGGATCATCTGTGCAAAGAGATCATATGATTAGAACAGTCATGCTCTTTACAAAATTACACGGAACCACTTATTTAAAAGCTCATGTATATCTTACCAGATTGTCCAGTTCCGGATTTGATGAAAAGATGGGTTTCTCTGACCGAATCTAAAATAATTAACAGAAAAAAAATCAACATATACTGAATTTGATGCTTGAGGTTTCTGCAGGTATTTCTCTAGTAAAGATCATAAAACACCACTACAAGACATAAGACTGTTGTCTCTGATGTGTTATAAACTAGTCCGAGACAAGAAGTTGAAAATCCCAGTCTATTGTTCTCTTTGTACAAAAGGCCTATAAACTGTCGGATTGGGTTTCAAACAAGGATTTGTCATGCCGCTTTTATAGTTCAAATATACAGTTATATGAATTTCTTTCAATTGCCTTTCATTTAATTCTACTTTCTTAAATTCAAATTTGAATTATACGCCCGCATCCTGTTTTCTGCCTCGATGCAAATTCAATTTAAGAACTGAATTGGAATTTAAAAGTCATAAAAGTCAATACGCAGCACGACGGTCTTCAGTCTTGTGGCGTGTGCTTGGCTTTAATGTGATTGGCTTGGTTACTCACTTGTTTGGCAAAGGCTGCGATATCATCATTGAACGATTCAGAGGAGCAGACGTCACTGTGAATGGTCATGCCAGGAAGATGGGCGGAGTTTGATATCGAGTCTCGTGGTGAGCAGGTGGCAAGTTCACACTTCTCAAATACCAGAGCCAGGAGTGGAAACAGAGGATGACTGCAAATAAACACACATATACGCTCCAAGTAAGAAAACACAGCAGGGTAGAAAATGCTACACAGCTAACCCTGCCTAAAATTGATTGTTTTTATGCTAGAAAAAATTAATGCCACCACAAATGTCATAACTACTCTGGATTTTCTGTGTAATTGTTTTGATGTTATATCCTTTCTCAGCTTAATGTGGATAGAGTACTATAAGTAAACTACTTGTAGATTGGCGTTCCCTCAAATTGCAAATAAAATGGCTCTGTGGCATATTTCAAACATTGCTATTTTTGTTTGAGTAACCAAAATCATCAACACTGGCTCGACCAATGAAGTGAGTTTGGGGCCAGAATAATAGTTCATCTGACCAATGGGAGTGTTCGGAAAATCCGAAAATTGAAATGACTTCCATTCCAATTCCATTTGGTGCCTCTAGTGGTGCAAAGATTACAAACTTCAACTTTACAACTGTGCAAGTCATTTTTTAAAAGTTTTAATTGTGAAAGAACAGTTTTGTTTATATATATATATAAAATATATATATATTCATGTGAGAAAGTCAAAGAATTTAAATTTGTATATTACTGAATTTTATTCTAACAAAAACCGCATATGATGCCATAATTCTCCTAGTCAGAACTAACCAAGACCTGAAGGCAATATATATTAACAAATGCAGTGCTCATTCATGTTTCGTGGGAGGTAACAGATGGTTAAAGTAACCAGACTCTGACCCGTAGATCTGGTCCCGGTGGTGTTTCAGGGAATCAGGCACAGTGTGGCCGTAGTGAGGCGGAGGAAGTGACCTCATGGCGTCCCTGTAGTCTCCCACAGGCATGGCGTCAGAGCCTGGGTACTGCACCAACTCCTCATACTAGATACGGAGAGACATGATAAGACAAATTTATAAGATAAGACATTGCCTGCTTCAGCCTTATGTTAGTGAGATGTGCTGTGTTTGGGGGAAATTTATTATGATGTATAAGTATATACAGGGTTGACAGTACATTTGAGTATGTGAGCTAGCGCTAGGCTGTTTGAAGTCGCTGCTAATTGTATCTCCTCCTTAATAAACACTGGATGCGGGGAGGCTTTGATGTGCGATTTTTCAGAGCACCAGGCAACATTCACCCAGGGACATAAACTCCAAAGAAAAAACTTTCCAGCTGATTTATAATTAACAGCCTTACATACAAATATATAAATTCATCCAGCCTTCATTTATACTAATTAGGTGCTTTTACAGTCAGCTTTTTTTTTATTAATGCTGTAGTCAGATAAACGATCAGAAAAACAACACAGAAGAAAAAGATTTACACAATGCTTTCAAATGAATCAATAATAAGAAAAAACTCTTATTTCTCACACTGCACAACTATAAATTTCGTTTGAGCATTTTCCAATGACTGCTCGCCTATTATTGAGATGGAAGTTGTATTAATCATTACTAATAGCATTACTTAATGTAAGCCACCTCTGCAAAGTACAAAACAAAAAAAAAAACATTTTCTGTAGCATATAAACTCCATATTTACATGTGTGATATACTTATTTCTCCATATGTGTTTTCACCTTGGCATGAAACATTTAATTTGCCTCTGAAGTTGCAATATTCTCATATTCATGGTCTTTTTGAGCTAAAATTAAGTATGCCTACTATAAAGAGGGACAATTTAAGAATTTAAGAATATGTAAAACACATAAACACGCAGAACATCCAAAGTCTCGAATGTGATCAATTATGTTAGTATTTTAACACTTTATAATAACTTCGTTTACGTAATTAACAGACATCATCTAATGCTTAACAGAAAAATAGCTCAAATGCATATATCAAAATGTTTTTCTTTCTATTGACGGAAACACGATCAAACTTTGATGAACATATTTTGATTGGTAATCACATAGTAGAGTTTAAAGCAAACTAAACAGAATTAAACAAACAAAATATATGTAATTTTGTATGTTGCAGCATTGCTTTTTCTAAGTAGCATGTAATTCACAACCTTAAAGGTGCAAACGTAATGTAGAAGATCGTAGAAAATATAACATTTGTGAGACTTACCAATATAAATTTTTAGTGATGCCAATTTTTTTTTTAACTTCAAATCAAACAGGCTTTTACAGGCAATAAAAAAATCATTGAATTTCCTGGATCATTTCACACAAGGACAAATATTGCGGGGACAGATAAAAGAGCTTATATTTGAGATTGAACAGACTGATGCCAAATTAACAGCATCATAACTACCATTTGTAAGTAGACAGAAAGCAACAAGAATTTCCATTTGGCCGCTCACTGTAGCACAAATGTTGACCTACTTACCAACTTCATCTGCCTTACTAGGGCCTGTATGCTATTTTCCTACACTACTCCATCTGATATTTGCCTTTTATTGCTTTTCTGAATACATGTAATTGATTATAATAAGGATAAAACCGAGTAGCTAAGTGTATAAGCACCTTTGTGAACTCCGTTGTCTTTCAAGTAAATGTAAGCCTACATGAAAATATATAAATGAAAGTTTAATGAATGCACATTACCTAATGAGCATCAATTAAGCATCACATAATGGAATAATGTTTATTACTGACTTGGACGTTGGATAGGAAGTTAAAATGTCAGCCAAAAATCTAACAATTACAAAATAAGAATTATTTTTTTGATATACTGCTTGTAGCCTACATCTCAATAGTTATTATCTTTAGTTATGCTTACGTGTTACTCAATTTGTTTTTGGTATCCACATGATAACATCCTTTGCATCAAAGTAGCAACAAAAAAAAAAAAAAAAAAAAAGGACCTGGAAAATAAAGGGAAAAACAGGACCTACCCTCTTCTCCATGCGATACGGAAGCCGAGCTCACACACTCACTGACGGATGACAACACACACCAGAGCGGCAGATAAGACACACTCTCTACAAGAACTAAAGCATAAAAAAACATTGAAGAAAACTAAGCATGCATTGTAACACAGACGTTTACTGATACCATATTCAAATTCTGGTCTACAAGCATTTGGGGCATCATAAAATAAATGCAAGCACGAGTAGTGGATAAGATTGCTTTTCACTTTAAAAGTATCCACCAAAATAGCAGCTTAAGTGCTCTAGAGTGAATGAGGAATGCCTATAATAATATTATATTACGCACACATACTAAATGAACAACAAATTCTTTATCCACGTAAATGTGATGGAAATTGGGTTATATTACGGATATGATGAGAAGGCGTAAAGATACCCCACCTTAATAAGACTAGCAGCAGAAGCGTGGACCGGGCCGAGTATCCAACATTAGCGGCGCGTTTGAGATGATGTCGCGTCCTTTCCGCTCTATCGACGTCCATGAAGCGACGCGTTGGGCTCAAATGCGTCTCTCCACAACGAGAGATGAAGCTTTAAACCAGAGAGAGGGAGAGAGATGGAGACTGGGAGTTGTTTAGGGGGTCAAAACACAACGGGGTCTCTCACCCCCACCTCCTTATCACACACACTCGCGCATTACAAACACACACATACACACACGTACACACACTCGCGCATTACAAACGCAGAGGCTTTCGTTTTATCTGAAGGACGCTCTCTCTCTCTCTCTCTCTCTCTCTCTCATACACACACACACACAGACCGTGCTTACCGAGTTTCATCATCGCTATTCCGGCGAAAAATCATTTTGTCTGATTATCGGTAGGCTATCATGTGCAGCAGATCTGTTTTGAAGCATGCACTGGGTTGCACTGGTAAATTTACACACACATGCGTTATTCTCCACTGCACGCGCGTCACATCATATTTTACACAATACCACCAAAAAGTATTTGTAGACTTATACCGCATTTTAAAATGCATTATAACAAATGGCTGCAAACACACGATAGACCTTTTCTCAGAACTAACTTGACTTCTCAGACATCTTTGCATATAAAACAACTGGTGTCAAGGTGATTTTATAGTGGATCTAACATAACATTTGATAACCAGAATGAATCAAAATCCTAAATTTAAAATAGTAGGCTATGTGAAATTAGGCTGTTCGTGATTACCACCCTCATGAGGGGACAGTAAAAGTTGTAAGTGTCTGTGTAAGAATATAAAAGATTTACATGAATGAATAAATTAACAAATAAATAAATAGGCTAAATAAAATTGAAAAACGTCTTGGCTATAATTTGATTTGCATTTAGCCCTAACTCACAACAAGAAAATAAAAGCATCAGAATCAGCAGATTTTCTTGTTTAAATTTATACAATTAAAAAAAAAAAAAAAAAAAAAAAAATTATTATTATTATTATTGTTTTTTTATTATTATTATGCAAAGTAAAGAATGTGACGATGTTTACATGTGCCAAATACAGAATCCCATGGACCAAACATATAAGTAAAAAAACATAGGCTAAGTAAAGAAGGTGAAAATATTTACATGTGCCAAAAATAGAATCACTTGGACAAAGGAACATATATATATGGATAGCCAACATTCATATGTCTGTGAGCATGTGTGTGTGTGTGTGTGTCATTGTGTCTAGGGGTGTTTGCTGTTTTAAAATATAATATTTCACATCTCACTTTTTTGTATGAAAACACTTCAAATGAAACAAGGTGAATTGGGGGAAGGGATTAACGGTGGATGATATACGAAGAAAATCATTAAACAAAATAAATGTGTGTAAACACCTGATGTCCATGTTTTCTATTAGTGTTACAACCAATCGCACCCAACTGTTACAACTCACCCGGCAGTGGGATAGGATGTAACAACTGCACTCTTTGCACTTAAGAGTGATTTAAAAGTTTAAGAATAATTGAAGACAACTTCAACTTGTAGTAGATAATATTAAAAAGTTGGAGATATACTGTACATGGTGCAAAATAAATAAATAATACAATGTTACATTTACAAACGACAGCAAAAAGTGTTACATTTCCAGGTGTCCTCTATATAACTGTAACATTGAACATACTAAATTTCTTATAATGAAATATTTGCTTGAAAGGACAACTTGTGCTTTCTTCCTTTGAAATAAATGCAACTAGCTTGACAACTAAAGCATTGGCATTCATTTGTGTTTCTTAAGTGCCAAAATAATTCCGCGGGTCCACTTTATGCTGCAGAAAGCTGACAAGAAATAGGAAAAAAATGCAATGAAGTAGCAATCAGCTGATAATGCTAACTGCCAGTTAAACTTACCATAATAAATAACAACCATTACCATGTAATTGTTTTAATTGCAGGGCAAATTACAGCAATATGTTTCTGTTATTTATGACTGTCTTATCTTTGAACCAGTAATAGGGGAGACTGTGTCTGTTGTATGGAGAAAATGAACTATACTTCCAGTTTCCACACTTAATAAAACCATAATAAGACCAATGGTAAATTACATAACGAAGGTAGGTTGTAATTGAAAGGTTGTTTTTCAAGAGGTGTTTTTTTTTTTTTTTGGATTGGGGCAAGTTGTCACATGTGTTTTATGTATTTGTATACAACTTTATACAATGCATTCATTACAATATGCCAAAAGCACTTATTTTTTTGTTTGATAATTGTTTTGCTGCTTAAAGTTGAAAAGCCATTAAATAGCCTATAAAACATTTTAAATACAGGGTGTGTGTGATACGTGAATGACAACAATGGGCTTTAAATATGTACCAATAAGTGGCATAACAATCAGTTGGAGCAACCTGTAACAGGAAAACAGTTCCACGGCGGACCAAACGTGGTCTTGTGTTGTAAATCACCCTTAAATAACATAATAATTATTCCACACGTCCCCTGAACTGTTCTCCCGCTGAGCGAGCCCTCAACAGGCGGTCAGGACTTCAATCACCGCGGCCCTCTCCAGCGCGCCGCGGCCGGACCGACGCGCCCTGTGGGCGGTGGGCGGCGTGACATAAGCGAGGCAGAGGATCAGGCGATCTTCGGCCTTTCAACACCATGGGAGGGCACTGGCCAACAGAGATGATCATAGCTAAATAAAGGCATTAACAGCGCAACAACAGTGATTGTAAAGACGCTCAATGGAGCAACGCCCTTTGAATGCGGCCTTTAATCGGGTATTTCCACTTGTAGCCTAATGCGTACAAAATGCCTTATAACTAATGCAACGCCTGTTATACTATAACTTTTTAAATAATTCAGATGAATAATAATAAATATTTTGTCAGGTATATTTTCAAGTGTTCTGGTCCAATTAAATTTATTCATAAATACTCTGTGAAATCATTTGTTATAACATCTAGGGCTACATACAAACATTTTATACATACAGTATGTAACATGGTCGGTTGACTGTTTGTTGCCATGCTGTGTTTGACATTAGCTGTGTGTTTTTGTGGGAGTGAAATTGAGGGCAGGTTGTTTTTAGAGAATAAGCTCATTAGTATTGTGGTGCAAGGCAGGTTAGTGTGATTTTTTGTTTAATGTGGCTGTTTGTCACTTCCTCTCAAATTGTGAATGTTTGTTTAGGGGCATTTGTCACAGTATGTGTCTGTGAGTGTGCATGCCGTGTGAGAGACATTCGGTCATTAGTCAAAGCATCAGGAGCCAAAAAAATAAAAATAGAGAAGTGACAGTACTATTTTAGATGCGACAAAACTCTCTCTCTCATTTGTGCACTGTATAATGATGTTTAATATTATTCCGGAGCTTATTGATCTTATGGTCCTACATTTACAGTTTATGATGCTAACGAACTGACCTCACAAATTAACATCCCAACAACCTCACACAGTCTCTTAGGCCTGACCTTTGACATCTGGATCTATATCTGCTGCTGTGAGCGTTGTGTAGCCCTGAGGGAGTCGTTCTCTGGTGTCCGTTCACCCCAAATCCTCAGGTCAGGATCTCTCTGTCAACATTTTGGTGCCTTTTTATGCTTTTTGTTGCTTCTTTATAGCTCTCATGCTCATGTTACACAGTGTATTTACATGCATTTTGAAAGTTTGATTTCAGTAATAGTTTGCCTTTTAAAATGTCCTGTAAACATTTTGCGAAGTCAGACTAGCAGACCCAGATAATGAGATTGTAGCATGTGTACATATGAATCAAATTACAGTTGGCTTTGGCATTGTGCGCATCCTCTGAAATGCAGAGGTGATGTATAGCATGTATTTAATCCTTCAAATATTCAATTATGCATTGTGTCATGCACACAGCTAAAGATTGTAGCCCTCCTAAAAAAAAAGCTTGAATGGAAACATACTGGCTGCATCCCTAGGATGAATCACTTATGGTGTCGCATTCTCTTTTTTGGAAATGGCTGATACAGAAAAAGATATTTAAATAATTTACATTTAATAATGTTTGTATTACCCAGTGACAAAGCTTTTGGTATATATTGTAACTGGCACATACTACAAAAGCCTGTAAACATAATATTTGAACATCGAAATGTTTGTTTGGTTGTGTACATCAGCAGAAAAGTTTGCTTGTGTTGGCAGCTCAGGGATGACACATTTGACATGACTGTTAACTGTAATGGCCAGTGTAACCCTGACATGCAGCAGGTTAGTGCAGTGCAACATGGAACATCAAAGACAAGCAAGCCTAGCTACATATAGCAGTGAGGCAACAACCAAAGAGGGAGGTAAAAAGAGAGAGGGAGAGAGTGCTTTTTTATGAGCATGCTCCTCTCCAGTTACTTTGTCGTCTGGCCCAGCACCCATAAATATTCTTTCACTTTTTCAATCTTTCACATCAGGCCTCTTATGCGTGCCATATATGAGTTCACCCTCTGCCTGAACTTGGTCTGAAATGTTTACCTCCTATAGATGTTTCTTAATAAGCTGAATATTTTTCTTAATTACTTTTAAACAAAATGAATCACTGTAAATGATTATTATTATTTGTTGATGTTTGGTAAGGCAAGCATCACTGTTGCTCATTCTGAAGATTTAGGCTTGCTGGCAAATTTTTTTAAAATCACAAATATTTAAGGAGAAATCAGAATGTCACATACTGATAAAGAACCCAAAGACATTGAAGGGACCATAAAAACCCAGGGATGGTTTCTTTTGACTTGGGCCAGTATACAAAAAAAAAAAAAAAATGTAATCTAAAAATGCTAACAACTAAAATCTCTAATTTTATTTAAGTCAGATATACCTGAATTTATGCCAACAAGCCCATTTTAAATCAGTTAAATCATGTCGAAATAGCTCTTTAAGGTAATACGCTCTTAAAAATAAAGGTTCCAGAAGAGGGTTTTCACAGCGATGCCGTAGAAGAACCAATTTTGGTTCCCCAAAGAACCTTTCAGTGAACAGTTCTTAAAAGAACCTTTTTTTTTTCTTAGTGTGAAGAATATTTTAATAATCTAAAGAACCTTTTACCACTGATGGTAAAGGTTCTTTGTGGAACCATTGATGCCAATAAAGAACTTTTATTTTTAAGAGTTTAAATGCATTTGACCACATTTTAGTCTAAACTACACTAGCAACACCCTGTAGCATCCACCCAGAAACTGTATAGCACTCAGATCTCTTTAGCATCTGCATAGCAATTCATTGCATTTTTAAACAGAGATTAGAAGATTTGTTTACTTGGATATTTTGTTCAACAGTCAATATTTTCCCTTTTCTTTCTTCTTCTGTTTCTTTGTGTAGCTCTTGTTTGTTCGTTATTTCACCACATTTGGGAGCAAAGAAGCCATGGCAGGCTTTCCTTTCTTTCTCTAGAACCCTAAGTCTGTCTTTCTCTTCATCCTCAACTCTCAGAATCTCTCCCCCTCTCTTTCTCTCTCTCTCTCTCTCTCTCTCTGATGGTCTTCTTACAGATGGAGATTAACTCCGAGCCCGAGCACCATCCGTTTCCCTGACTGTTTGTTATTAAAGAGATGGATGGTGGCTTGCAGTGCCAGCCCGACACAACCGCAATTACAGCAGGGCCCATGATAGATAGAGGGAGAGAGGGAGGAGATGGAGAGAAGGAGATAGAGAGAGAGGCATCTATCACGCCCCTTAATCTACCTGTCACTCCGGGGGGAGAGGCAGGAGAACAGAGTGTAGGGAATGAGTGAAAGAGAGAAATAAAGAGGAAAGATTTTGGTCTGGCTTATCTTGCAAATAGTTCTGCTTTGCTTTGACTTCCCTTTAATTGCAGAAAACATGTCAAATACTTTTAATCACAATCTTAATATTATACATTCACATCACATACAATTATGAGTAGGAATCTGAAGGCTCAGTTTAGATATTGTGATTTCTTGATAAGGTCACTAAATGCAAATAATGACACACAACTAAGATAGCAACATAAACAGGCTTACCAACTTTTAAAACGGAGAAAAAGCTTTCCATATACATACACACATTCATTATACATATATATACTTTCCATGCACATATTTATGTATTTGAGCTGCAGAAAATTTCCACCCATTTGGATTGCACAGTTTTTAACATTAGCAAATTAATAAACTTAATGTGATCCATATTTGTCAGTCATACATCAATGAAACAATTGCTGCACTACAAGGAAAAAGAAAGAAAGAAAAGAAATCGTGGCATGGTTTATTAACTATTTGCATCTATTTTATTTGAATTTATTCAAATTGCTGAGGATCAGCATTCTTAATTGTGAAAACAATTACATTTAATCAGTCAAGACATGTAAAATATGGCTAGCTGTGGAACAAGCAGAATTCAATTAGTTCAAATCAATGAATCCTTACCTGCTTCATTAATGTGTGACTGACAAATATGCATCACATTAAGTTTATTAGTTTGGTTATGTTAAAAATGTGTAATTCAAATGGAAGGAATGCACATGTAATACAAATATTTAAATGTATTATATATATATATATATATATATATATATATATATATATATATATATATTTAAATTTAAGTATTAGAGTTTGTGCATTCAAACAAACTACGGTATTTTTGCACAAATTAATTTGACAAGATCGTGCAAAATTTGGAAAATGCCAACATGGAAATGCTATGTGTTGTGTAGTAAATTACTGCCTGTCAAGCGCATATGAAAAAGAAGAGACATATTTATAAAACTGTAAATTTTGGTATTTTATATATAAAAAGGTTCAAAACTTTGTTGTGATGTAAACGTATGGATGTAAATGCAGATTTATGATTATCAGCCTAAAATATAGTCTATTTTGCAACTCTTTCCATCATCCATGAGGATGAAATCTCAGTCACACTTGCACATATTCAAGCTCAATGCATGACATTAAGCTCTTTTAACGTAAAGTGAAAGGGAATAATTCACAATTAAGTTTTTGCCAATTTTGTTTACAGACATAAATGAAAGATGATGTAAGAATGAAGATAACAAAAAGGTGGAATTGGATCTGGAAACATCAAACTAGCATCACCTGCATAAACAATAAAGCTCAACATGTCTTAACACAGGTGCTAAACGCATATGATGGTATATCTTGATACAGTGACAACTTTTTCATGACCCTCAGACAACCAGCTAAACACACCTGCAGTGAACCCAGAGCAGCGTGTAACGTATGTGCATAAGTTTGCTGTAATGCAATACAGTTTTTCTTTTCCACTGTTACAAAAATGTTATGAAAAATCCAAGGTTCTCCCATTTCCTGCTCTCCCTCTCATCAGTCCCAAGGAGTGAAGGATGGGGTGGAGGGATTAATACTCTTCCGCTGGCCACCGAGATGATGGATGGACAGATGTGGAGAAGGACAGAGGGAGGTAAGAGAGAAGGCCAAGGGAGGAACGCTAAGCCAAGTGCTCGATAAATCTAATGGAAGGTCTGCTTTGCATCAGGCACTGACAGACTGTTGCAGAGGTGTTATGATGAATGACTGCTTTACCGCTTGCTGATTGGACTGAATTTCATGTTTTTGCTGTATGTGAAGGGAGAGGAGCTCTCAAACTTTGGTCTCTGCACATAGCGTTTTACTGTGGGAGTTTATGAGTATACACTGATTTTCTGAAGGACCTGCTGACCCGGGAACAGTTGTTATTTGAGGAGGGGTTTGAAATGGGACTACAGTGTTTGAAGTTGTCAGCCAAAAAAAGAGAGAAAATAACAAAAAAAAACACTCAGTAGGCTTAAGATTTTTTCTAAATCGCTATTCTGATATCAGCATTTTTTTGACTGTGATATTACTGACAAAATCATCTCAGGCAGTTGCTGAAATTATTATGGAGAATATGATACTGTCCAATCTAATCAACAAACTTATTTTATTGTAGGATTACTTATTTTATTGTATTAGCACAGCAAATGTGTGTGTGTATGTGTTGATAGATAGATAGACAGATAGATAGACAGACAGATAGATAGATAGATAGATAGATAGATAGATAGATAGATAGATAGATAGATAGATAGATAGATAGATAGATAGATAGATAGATAGATAGATAGATAGATAGATAGATAGATAGATAGATAGATAATAAAAATATAATAAAATAAAATATAATTTATTTCTGTGACGCAGCGCTGAATTTTCATCAGCCATTACTCCTTCAGAAATCATTCTAATATGCTGATTTATTATCAGTGTTGAAACTGTTGTGCTGCTTAATATTTTTTGGAACCTGTGATTTCTTTGATGCTTTGATGAATAAAAAGTACAGCATCTTTTCTAACAATACAATCTTTACTATCGCTTTTTATCCATTTAACACATCCTTGCTGAATAAAAGTATTAATTTATTTTTAAAAAGACAGAAAAAATTGACTGACCCAAACTTTGGAATAGTTGTGTTTATTGTAACAACAAAAACACTGTTCTTTTTAACTTTTTTTTTTTTATCAAAGAATCTTGAAAAAAGTATCACAGGTCAATATTTCTGACTAACTCCTCTCAGAGCTTTCAAGCTACATCCACTAAACTCAGTGCAGTGCTTCAGTCTGTTCTGACTTCTATCTTGTCTATCAGATAAGACTTTTTGGTTCTTAACCAAAAATCTAACCCTTAATGCTGTTTATATGCTTAATAACCTTGAAACTTTAAGATTTGTCAAGCCAACATAATTTCTATTTTTCTATGCATCCTACCAAACAGTTTCATGCCAAAAGTAAGGTGTAATTCGAATCTGTAATAGGACAGACTTAATTTCACAAGCAGAGCTCGCCACATATTTGTACATTGTAGCATGGCATCCCTGTTTACACAAGCGTGTGTACTTTTGTTTCAGACCGCATGTGTGTTTTCAATCAGCATCTGTAGTCATCTGTAAGTGTCGTTGTGCTGTGACCTGGCTAAGATCAGATAAAGTATGGCTTCACCCCTCCCCTCTGCCTGCCGCCCTGCTCCATTTGTTATGGAGTAGCTGTCGGGGCGCTGTGATTGGTTGTTGTGGTAGACAGATAGCCGATAGGCCCTGATTAATAGTTGTGGCTCTGGCACTTGCTCATTGATCAAGAGAACAGGCTAAAGAGAGAGAGAGAGAGAGAGAGTTTTCTACAACAGACTCTTAGCTTCTGCTTATCTGGTTGCAGTGATGAGATAAAACCTGTGCGCAGGCTGCTTTTACAAAATGTAATTCATAGTGATATTATTTACAGTACAGAATGGTTAAAAATATATTAGCATGTGTTTTGCTAACAAATCTAAACATAAAGTGTGTGATGTGTGTTATTATTATTGGAAATATAATAATACTTTGTACTATGCAGCCACAGAGATATTTAATTATTATTATTCATCAATGGACAACAATAAACAATATTTTTAAAACCAAATGAATTAATAAAATACAGAAACAGTTAATTGTAATGTCAAATTTTTCATTATTATTATTATTTACATAATCATTATTGGTTTTAATGACACAAACTCACATAAGTTAAAGACAAAATAGTGTCTGTAAAAACATTGCAAACTTTATGTGATGCTGATGTTATTACTGGAAACATGATACTTTCAACTATGAGCAACATGTATTTTATTATTTATTATTTCTTGACAATATATTTATTGTTTTTTAATCACCTATGGAAATATAAAAGACTAATTTATTATAACATTTTATTATTTATTCACAGTATCTTTATTGTTGTTTAATCGATTGATGGAATTATAAAATAAATTAAAAGTAAAAATGTATGTAAAACAATGTTTAAATGTCTGTAAAAAGATTTAAAAAAAACATTAATAAAATGCAAAAACAAAACAATTAATTGTAACGTATATAAATATTTATATACATATGTGAACTAAAATAGTAAAAAACAAAAAGAAAGAAAGAAATGCTTGTGTGCTTTTTAAGATTTTAAATTCAAATGTATACATAATTATAGAAATATGCTTTATTAGGATTATAAATTAACTTGTTGTCATTCAGTGTAACATTTTTTTTTCTCTCTTTCTTACTTTTTTTTCTCTCTCTGTGTGTGTGTGTGTGTGTGTCTTATATATGGGCAGTTGACATGACATGTAACAGCAGTGTCCTGGAGTCTCACAAATACATTTTTTAAAAGTACAAATATTACATTTCTATACATTTATAGTTAACATAAAACCTTATCATGGACAATAATTCTAAAATATTTAGAAAAATGTTGTTTAAAAAAGTTTTAGATGAAGCAGAGCATGTCACACTACAGGACCCTGCTATTCGCATGTCATATTTAAAACAGGATAAATGACCGTGGACAGTATATTGGCAAGTGTATATGTATTCATATGTCTGCTGAAAGCAAAGGGGGGGTGGGGGGCAGTCAAATGGAGTGAATGGTGTGTGTGTGTGTGTGTGTGTGTGTGTGTGTGTGTGAAGGCAGGGTGCTGAATGAGCTCTCTCCGAGGGGGGGTCAGTAGTGGGAGGTCGTGACCTGGTCGACCCTGGGGGAGTGGAGATCATCAATCAGCGAGAGGCAGGACCAAACAGCAGGAGCTGAGCACACCCCCTGTCCCCTAAACCACCCCCTCACACACACATACTGCCGCCAAGCAGATGGCCTTGTAACAACTGGCTCTTGCTCACCTTACACACACTCATACATTCGCAGACTGAGTATGATTGATTTTCTGTTTCTGCTGTTGTTCAGACAACACTTCACATGCCTCTATTTGTAAATTATTTGCATAGAAACAATTGATTACTCCTGTAATGTACAGATCATGCAATAGCAATATATGAGAATAACAGGATAATCTTCTTGTTCTTAACATCATGCATCTCAAAATATGTCTCTTTGTCCTGGAATTGCATCGTTAAATTTGTAAAGTGTACAGTACAGAAAGTTTTGCAAGATTCATCTGTTATGTAAATTGGATCTACAATTGAAGCAACTGCACTACACCATTACTCATGCAAATATATATATATATATTTTTGTCCATTCTGAAAGGTACTTACAGATCAACCCTCATCACGTTTTTCTAGAAGAGATTGTTAATAGGAGGGGGTATACATAATACCAATAGCGCCTCCTATTGTATAAGACAAGCTGGTGGCTTTTCATAGACATAATCATTGATGTAAATTGCCTATTATACTTTTAAATTTAAAGGTTAAATTTCAGAAGTTCAAATTTGAGCAAAAATGGCATTTCAGCAAGGCCTAATGAAACAGCATGATCATTTCTACCCCTGGAATACACAACCAGTAATGTTTGTTTTTTCATGGTGTGAAATTTACCACAGAACACAACAACACATAAATTATTCATTACACATACATTTATTTATTAAAGGCCTTTGGTTAGAATGGAACTTATTTTACAGAAAAGGGGGGGAAAATGCCATATAGTAATATTGAGCCGACTTTATATAACTGTAGGTGTCTTTAACTGTTATGTACTTACAGTACATGAATGTTTTATTCAGTGTACGATAAAATACTATTTAAAGTACTTGTGTGTAATTGCTTACAAAATTGCAATGCTGACCAAACCTCAACACAAAATGTACCCCTGACCCCAAGCCAATGTGAATCTGGTTAGTCTCTCGACTCCTAAAGGTTAAACAATCTAATGTAGAAGATATGCTCAAGTGCTCAATATCTATTTTTGCAAATTAAGGATAAAAGGAAACTCAGTTAGCATGCTTTGGTCATATGATTATCAAAAAGACATGCTGATAAAATCTTATGGTGCCAGTGCTGCACTTTTGAGCCACATGGCCACACGTCTTCCAATCTCCTATGGGGGTAAGAACATGAAAACGGTGAGAGAAAAAAGGCACTTTAACTTCCTTATTTTTAAAGTGAAATTAAACAGAAATGATTAATTATTCTATATAAACTAATTTTTTGTCACATTTAGATTTTTACCTTCCTGGCTTGGTGCAATGCAGGTTTATCCATTGATTTATCTGAGTTCATGTCCCTACAGTGGGCGGTGCCGTCGATAAGAATGACTCTGTCATTGTCCACCATAGTGTCATTCCAGACCACGCTTAGCTCTGTCCATGGGTCAATGTTTCCTTGGTCAGAAAAACATGTCTTAATGAATCACATAACCCATATGGCAAAAAAGATTACAAATTTGTGGCCAAAATATATTTGAAATATATACTCAATATATGTTGCAAACAGTGAAGCTCAATGAAATATATTTTTGAAATAGGAAATATATTTAGTTTCAAACTTCATATACCAAAAACATATTTCTAAATGTATTTCTGAGGCAAGAAAATGCATTTTCTTGGACTGGAATATATAGAGGTCAAAATATATATTTTTAAATGCTTTTAAAATATGTATATTTATATATTTAAAATATATTTTTAAAAATTGGACAAAAATATATTGGTAGAAAATATCTGTACGTATTTTATTTTTATTTTTAAATACACCTTAACAAATATATTTTTGGCCATTTTGAAATATATAAAAAATATATTTGAAAAAATAAAAATAAAAATAAATAAATAAATATATATATATATATATATATATATATATATATAAATGCTGTATGGCAATGTTCAGTCACTGTACTCTGAGCAGGCAGCTACTGTCATTACATCTAAGTTGAAAGTATGTAAATAAAAAAAACAGCTGTTTACACACTAATAATAATTATAATTTTTTTTATAATAATTTTGATGTTTTTTTTTATCATCTTCGATTTTGGTTTGCTAAGATTTTTTTAACAGATCGTCCTATTTTTAATAAATGTATTAACAGTTAGTTCACTAACTAGGACCACGCCACAAACGAGCTATGAAATAGTTAGTTGAACAGAGTGTTGGGGAAGAGTAGAAAGAGGATGAAGGGGTAGAGGGAATGGGGCGATGGTCAGGTTGATTAGGGCATCTAGATTGATGGCTCAGAGAGACTCGGGGTGGGGGTATCGTCTCAATCATATATTTAGGCCAGACAATTAGGACCCCCGATACAACCTGAAAGAAAGAGAATGTGGGATAAGGTTGGCTGAATGGATGAGAAAGGGAGGGAAGGGTGGGTTCAAAAGAAAGAGACAAACACTACGGTATGAGACGGCCCGATATATGGAGGTTTCGGGAAGTCAGGTGATCGTTTGGGGCGTGTTCCCGAACTAGCTAACCAGTAAACTCCCTTAATTGTAAAAGCCCACATGAAAGCCAAACTCCAGCTACATGCTTACCATTGACATAGAGCACTCTTTGTGTTTGGGGCCGGTTCCCTCCATAGTACCGGTTGGTAAAGTCAATGTGGACAGGCAGACGGTCCTGAGGGATGTCAAAGATTCGAGAGCAGAGCTCAGTCTGAGACTGGATGGTTGACATACGTGAGAAGGGGCAGCTAGTGTCCTCACACGTCTGATCTGCACCATCAACCAACACAAAAGGTACAAAACTGGATTATAAAATAACTCAAAACTTATCACGTAAACTAAATTTGGATAACACTTGTAAAAGATTATTCAATTAGCTTAAATACACAGCCATTACAAGAACTTAGCTACACTCAACATTTTCATGAATGTCATAACATTACATATGTCAAACCAAATGGCATTTAAAGATAGCATCAACACAATTCTCAAGCAAATCATTTCACAAAATGTTTGTTAGGTTTTAATTCATGCAACAATAGATATACTGTTCAAGTGTGATACAAACATTAGCCAAACATGTCCACACATAGAAACTACACCAGTGGTTACTAAAAAATGGCCATATAAAAATCACCTTGACGCCAGTTTGTTAAAAGTCAATGCAAAATGGAAAGAAGATAAGGTTAGTTCTGAGAAAATGTTTGTTTGCAGATGCCACTTGGTTTGATTATTTTTTGTTTTCTAATGTAATGACTTTCAGACAGAAGTGTGAAGATACTCCTGGGGCTACTGTGTAGGTGTCTGTGTGTGTGAATATTTGTATAGGGAATTTGATTGAAACCCAGAAACTAGAGAATGATCAAAAAGAGCACTGTAGGCTAGATCTAATACTCACAGAAGCCAAACTCAGTGCAGGTCTGGTAGAACCACTGTCTGTAGCTGGATGTAGCTGTAGTGTTTCTGAGTTCAAGCACAAGCTTTTCGTGAGAAACATCCAGACATGACACCTTCTCTCTGGCACGGTACATCTGAATACATGGCAAAAAATCTATGTGACTTTTTCAATTGAGAAAAATGTATTTTGTAGCAAGAGGAAAGATATAGAGATTTTTTTTTTTAAATCAGGCAACTTTTTTTTTTCCACAGTCATTGATGCCCTCTGCTGGTTAGATATAACTAAGATATAACAGCTCGGGTTATGTGCAAAATATAAAACTAACAACATACTGCTAGTGAATACAATGTATTCTGTCTACTATGAAATTGAAAGCATTATAGGATAAACTTTTTAAAATACTATTATGATAATTGTTGCCATATGATCTAATTTACATTCAGCATTACTGTGCATTTGTAATTCAATTTGGAGTAAACGTATTTTACCATCAGGAGCTTGATCAAAATTAAGTCAAGAAAAAAGATGTTGCAGCTGATATTACTTCTAGCTCATTCATCACTCCAGAAATGGATGGTTAAGTTGAACATATGGCATTGTGGGATACAGTATTCCACACAGTGACAGTAAACATACAGTACACTGTTTCTGTGGTATATAATGTCATATGCTAGTATGCAAATTCTGAGCACGGACATTGATGTGTTCAGTGTCTACTTGACATTTCTTTGTTCATTTATCAATTCATTACATGCATTTCAGTAACTGTGAGTTCAAGGTAAGTATACCAATGAAATAACTTACAGTATATACAGAATGAACTAATACACATAATTAAGGGGATAGAGAAGTCAATCAAGCTTAACGTTATTAAAACAGCAAAAAGTAATAAATAAATAAATAATCAATCTGTGGTAATAAATACTGTTATACCACACTTTTAAATACATCCTAATGCTTAAATTTAGAATTTTCTTTACACAAAAGTTTCACTTTTAATTTGAATCAAACACATTTTTAGGATACCACATAATATGAGATCAAGAAATGTTACCGCCACTAGTTTGACCAGACGGTCATATGCCTCCTCCTTCTGTTCATTCTGTTCACTTTTATTGGTCATGATGCCACAAAGTTCTGCGATGCTGAATGCAACCCCCTCCTCATTGTATTGGACGGTTCCCATGAAGATATCAGCCAAACTCTGCAACAGTTCCATCTTGTCCTCTGGTTTGATAGGGGTCTCACAACAGCCAAAGTCTTTTCCCACCTCTACCTCATTCCCCATTAGCAGAGCTGCCTCTACTGCTGCAAACACCCCTTTCACTTCTGCTACACACTGAGGACACACACACACACACACACACACACAGATAGACACTCAAACACACATAGAGAAATTCATAGTGACCCTAAATGTGCTCTTACCTTTTTAGAGCCGCCCACTGCCTCATTCATAAGACTATGACCAACCACCTGCAAAAATGAATAAATAAATTCCAAACTTTACAAGTAATGCACTAATAATGTGCTCTAATTGATAAAACATTTCCAACATGTGTTTTACAAACCCATACCATATTATAAGAGCTAAAGTCCAACTGAGCTTGAACAGGGGCAGATGATGCCACTGCTGCGTAGATAAGATGAGGAAACTAGAAGAGAAAGAAAGTTTGAAAGATATATTATTTGTTATTTATGTTCACTGAAGCAGTCTTTGGTGATACAAGAATAAATGATGACAGAATTTGGAGCACTTTACAAGAAGGTTCCGTTTGTTAACATTAGTTAACTACATTAGAACTAACAATGAAATAATTCATGTTATTCACACTTTATTAAAAACAAAAGTTGTATCTTTTAATATTATTTAGTGGACCTGAGCTAACACGAACTAACAATGTGAACAGTTGTAGCCTAATTTTATTGACTAATGTTAACAAAGATTAATCAATACTGTAACAAATGTAACGCATTAACCTACTTCTGGGACCTTATTATGACGTGTTTACTTTCATTTATTTCTTTACTTTTTAAAGTGCAGTTAATAGAACTGGTTGAGATTTGATCATCTAAAATGGTTTATTTGAATTAAAGATGTAGAAAAAAAATTAAACATCTTTAGTAAATTTTGGAACTAAACAACAAAGATTTGTTTGGCACAAACCTTTCCTCTTAACCAAGCTGAGAGAGCTCCAGCATAGGAACCACCGAAGCTGATCCAGGTGTTCTTATGGGAGAGGCTGAAACGCTGGCTGATATAATGATGGAACGCAGCCAGATCGGCTAAACTGAGACAGAAACCACATGTATCATAAATGTCACTGTGATCATCATTGTGATCTGAGAAACGGTCTGTCAACATAACTTACGCTTGCTGGCTTGAGAGATCTCTCAGGTTCTCTGTCTCTAGACCATCGGGGTTGATGCTCTGCCCATAGAAGCGGTGCTCCAGGGCCACCAGCAGTGCTCCATATCTCTCTGCCATGTCCACATGGTGACCTAACAATTTTTCAAAATACAGTATATATTCACATCTGTATCATTCATTCTTAAAATGAAATGGAAATGTTTTAGCCTGATTCCATTACAGAACCTTTTAAAATGTCTTTCACTAGGTCTTGAAAACTATCTGTTTTTCTATGTTCAACAAACCAATATTGATCTAGAGAACTAGTAATGATACATTAATAACTCCAAAACATAACTGTATAATTACCGCATAGTTACTCAAAGAACATTTCCTTTTTTTAAATTAATTAATTTATTTATTTTTGCCAAAAATTTTATTTTGGGTTTCAAGTTAAGTTCAATTCATCACTATAGCACTTGGCCGGCTGGTCTATATACAGTCCCAGAAGTACACAATCTGCTGCCATTGTGATGTTCCTCATTTGTAAGCAATTGCTTTGGCTAAAACTCGCTGCTAAATTAAAACTTTTGAACAAATGTAAATGCAAATTATTGAGGCAACCAGCGAATGTCATGTGACTCATGATTGGAAGTCTTTTCAGCTGATAGGGAAAAATAATAATGTTACAAAAATATTTTGTACTGTAACTGATATGTGAAAGATGCTTTTTATAGAGCTTAACTTTTACTAAATCAGGAACATTCCTGAGAGTGCTGAGTATGCTACCTGTTATAGATTCGAGAAAATAAAACTCGCTTTTGGCGCCACCAAGTGGACATTTGCAGCTGGACACGGCAGTAATAGGAGTATAAGTAGCATCTCACGTTTTTTAGCAGATCAGGTTCAATGTAATAGTATGATTTTAAACAAGGAAAACTGGTACTAACCGAACAATACACTGAATTTAGACAGTGGGCCCTCTCCTCCTATGTAGAGAAAGACTGGTCCATCTGAACGCTGCCAATAAACGTCGTTCACAAAGAATTTCTGCAGATCAAATATTAATGAATAAATGATGATAGCAAAATAATTGACAGGGTAAATCATTCATTTTAATATAATTAATATGACATTTTATAATAAAATAATAATAATAATGATTAAGTAATCTGTGTTATATTTATTTCACATAATTAATTAAAATATTATAATGACAACACATTATTTAAAATGGCATATTACTTGTTCTTGTGCCATCCTGATGATATCACATTTAAAGAAGAGTGTGAGTGTAAGGTTGTGTCTATAATTTGTACCTGTGGGAAAGTTTTGTCATTTCTCCTATCAAAGTGGTTCAGGGGTTGGTGAATTGTGCCTTTTTTGGGAATGACAGTGGAAGTGTGTGTCACACTCTGTTTTATTCTGGCCTGTTGGATTTTATGCACGTGATCCTTCATTCTCCATAGAATTTGACCTAGAAAATATACCATATATCTATATGAAAACAAAAGTGTGTGAGTGTTTGGTAATGTAATAATCTGATGGGGCTGAAGCATATAATGGTATGCTTCAGTTGGAACAGAAGTAAGCGTTTAGGCATATATTGTTTTATTTTTTGTCAGCCATTTTTTCCCCATACAGGATTCGCTTTAGATTTAGATTTATATTAACTAGCAGCACTTGTTAGTTTTATAGTTTATTTATCATGCTTATACATTTTACACACACACACGCACACACACATGCACGCACACAAAAGCTTATCTGGACTTGTAGGAGCCAAAATTGAGTTAGTATTTAATTACAGTTCTATATGATGCATTAGTTACTCTCAGGAATCATGCCTGAACATTTTTAATATTGATCTCATTACTCAACCCTTTAGCACTAAATTATTTCAACCCCATCGATCAAATCTAGTAAAGCTTCGCTGTACCTTCACAAAAGTCACACGCTAATTGAAAGAACATTAATAACTCAGTGAGATTTATATCTCACAACAAGAAACAGAACAGTGATTTCATCCAGAAAAGCCTACTGACTCAGAGCTTGAAGAAGACAATGTAAGTGTAAACATACTGACAAACTTAAAATACAATAATGTGGTCAAATACTGGAGATAATAATGCTGTCCCCTTTGAAGGGTAACGGTTTCATTTAAACATGTCAGAAGGAGCAGGTGAGAAAAAAACAAACAAAAAAACAGATGAAGTGACAGACAAATTCTGCATTCATAAAATGCATAGAGCACTTTAGAAATAAGAACATAAATTGCAATACAAAGAAAAATGGGAAAAAGTAGAATTCTGTCTTACTCCATATAACCCATTATAATAATGATGATTGGGGAATTGGCTGATCTTCAAAAGAAGAAAAAAAGTTTTTTTTTTTATATTACATTTTTAATATAGTTTTATTTTAAATTCCTTTACACACTAACGTTCTATAAACATCATCTTCTCAATTATACAAATTAATCATGGGGGTGTAAATAAGGGAGAAATGACCCTGCTTGCAGAGAATATTATCAATAATAATAAGATAAAAAAATAAAATAAAAATAAAATAAACAGACTATACTTTTACCCACTGAAATATCTCAAACTAGTAGCATGACTATGAATAGATAAATTACTTTTTTTAACTTCATAGTATTTTAAATTGAGTTAGAAGTTAAGGGTAAGAAGTTAATACAAACTAATTCAAGGCAATGCAGAATCAGTCTTACCAGAGCAAACCAGGTCAATAAGCAGAATCACTGTAAGCCAACTCATCACAGACATCATTCTACCTAATTATCTCACAGATGTCAATCTAAAAGAACCCTGTGGTTAGCTGTAGATGATGGTTTCCAGTGTATACAAGAGCAGTTTTTATACCCAACTGGGGTATAAAAGTAATACGATATGATGTCCAGAGTACTGTGAATAACTTTACAGTGTTGATAATGAACACCTGAAACCTGGACGCGCAGAAAAATACAATATCCAAGCTGTGACGAAGTTCATATTTCAAAACCAAACTAGTTTCTCTTCACAAATCATCCATACTGATATGACTATGTTCTACAGTATACACTTATTTTAGCATTAGTTGTTTTATTGAGATGCAAAAACATCACAATTGAAATTGATACAGATTGTAACATCTCATGTAACGCAGAACACAAGTCACTGATAAATCATAAAACAAGTCATAAACTACAAAAGCAAATCAAACCATTTACCTCCATTCCATCTTAAGGTATTTAGTTTTTACCGCATTTAGCACTGAACATGTTTAGCAGTATTTTTTGGTTAATTATTTGACATTTGTGAACCAGCATTAAGGCACTGAATGTGAAGACAGAATTGAAATATGCAATAGCAAGATTCACTTTAGTTGTAAAAATCATGTCAATTAAGATGAGCAAACCAAACTTAGCACGCGTTTTTCATTAAAGAAGCAGTTATTTGTAAGTGAGGGTGTGTAGACTCTCAGAGCTTAGAGAAAGTAATTCCTTTGAGGTTTTTCTTCTCCATCGCTGCCTGAGCTGACTTCATTAAATCTTGGGTTTGAAGCATGCTCATATTCCAGGTGTTCTGCAAAAACAAACAGGAACAGAAAACAAATAAGAAGAGTTTTCAGTTTTATCATTGAATGACAAATGTTGTTACTGTTGTTACAAAAGACACACTGTCTTCCTCAAAGAAGCACTTGACCGCTCAGAAACTGAATCTTACAATTGTTGTTGGTTTACAATTTCATGTGAAAATAAGCTGATAATAAGCTGAAATTTGTTTAATTCAATATTCAGTACAAGATCTACAAAACTTTTCACTTAAATATATATATATATATATATATATATATATATATATATATATATATATATATATATATATATATATATATATATATATATATATATATATATATATATATATATATATATTTATTTATATATATATATATATATATTTATATATACACACACATACAGATACACATACACACACACAGGTGCAGCTCAATAAATTAGAATGGCGTGGAAAAGTTCATTTATTTCAGTAATTCAACTCAAATTGTGAAACTCGTGTATTAAATAAATTCAATGCACACAGACTGAAGTAGTTTAAGTCTTTGGTTCTTTTAATTGTGATGATTTTGGCTCACATTTAACAAAAACCCACCAATTCACTATCTCAACAAATTAGAATATGGTGACATGCCAATCAGCTAATCAACTCAAAACAACGGCAAAGGTTTCCTGAGCCTTCAAAATGGTCTCTCAGTTTGGTTCACTAGGATACACAATCATGGGGAAGAATGCTGATCTGACAGTTGTCCAGAAGACAATCATTGACACCTTTCACAAGGAGGGTAAGCCACAAACATTAATTGCCAAAGAAGCTGGCTGTTCACAGAGTGCTGTATCCAAGCATGTTAACAGAAAGTTGAGTGGAAGGAAAAAGCGTGGAAGAAAAAGATGCACAACCAACCGAGAGAACCGCAGCCTTATGAGGATTGTCAAGCAAAATCGATTCAAGAATTTGGGTGAACTTCACAAGGAATGGACTGAGGCTGGGGTCAAGGCATCAAGAGCCACCACACACAGACGTGTCAAGAAATTTGGCTACAGTTGTCATATTCCTCTTGTTAAGCCACTCCTGAACCACAGACAACGTCAGAGGCATCTTACCTGGGCTAAGGAGAAGAAGAACTGGACTGTTGCCCAGTGGTCCAAAGTCCTCTTTTCAAATGAGAGCAATTTTTGTATTTCATTTGGAAACCAAGGTCCTAGAGTCTTGGAGGAAGAGTGGAGAAGCTCATAGCCCAAGTTGCTTGAAGTCCAGTGTTGTTTCCACGGTCTGTGATGATTTGGAGTGCAATGTCATCTGCCGGTGTTGGTCCAAGTCACTGCACCCGTTTACCAAGAAATTCCAGTAGGATTTGGCACCTGCCCACACTGCCAAAAGCACCAAAAGTTGGTTAAATGACCATGTGTTGGTGTGCTTGACTGGCCAGCAAACTCACCAGACCTGAACCCCATAGAGAATCTATGGGGTATTGTCAAGAGGAAAATGAGAAACAAGAGACCAAAAAATGAGCTGAAGATGAGCTGAGCTGAAGGCCACTGTCAAAGAAACCTGGGCTTCCATACCACCTCAGCAGTGCCACAAACTGATCACCTCCATGCCACGCAGAATTGAGGCAGTAATTAAAGCAAAAGGAGCCCCTACCAAGTATTGAGTACATATACAGTAAATGAACATACTTTCCAGAAGGCCAACAATTCACTAAAAATGTTTTTGTTATTGGTCTTATGAAGTATTCTAATTTGTTGAGATAGTGAATTGGTGGGGGTTTTTTTTAAATGTGAGCCAAAATCATCACAATTAAAAGAACCAAAGACTTAAACTACTTCGGTCTGTGTGCACTGAATTTATTTAATACACAAGTTTCACAATTTGAGTTGAATTACTGAGATAAATTAACTTTTCCCACGACATTCTAATTTATTGAGATGCACCTGTATATATATATATATAGACTGCTTTGTAAATAATCTTCCTGACTTATCTCTATTCCTCAGCATATCCAATAGTTCAGAACAACTTGATGATGTAACTGAAACTATGGTCTTTCTCTTTTCTAGCACTTTAGATACGGTTGCTCCTGTATGCTTAAGGAAAATTAAGGAAAACAGTCTGACACCGTGGTATAATGAGCACACTCGTGCCCTAAAGAGAGCTGCCCGGAAAATGGAGTGCAGCTGGAAAAAAACAAAACTAGAGGTATTTCATGTTGCATGGTGGGAAAGTACTTTCTCTTACAGAAAAGCCTTAAAAACTGCTAGATCTGATACTTTCTCTTTTAGAAGAAAACAAACACAACTTCAAGTATTTATTGAATACAGTGACTAAATTAACAAAAAATATAACATCAGAAGGTGCAGACATTTCCCAACAGCAAGTAGTAATGATTTTATGAACTACTTTACAATTTTATCTCTAATGGTATCGATCTTGGAAGTAATCATTCAGCCGTCAGCCACAGTATCTATAGATCCCCTGAGGAAAAATTCCACTCATTTTCTTCTATAGGAAAGGAATAATTGTATAAACTTGTTAAATCATCTAAACCAACATGTATGTTAGACCCTATTCCATCTAAACTACTAAAAGAGGTGATTCCAGAAGTCATAGATCCTCTTCTGAATATTATAAATTCATCATTGTCATTAGGATATGTCCCAAAGACCTCCAAACTGGCTGTTATTAAGCTTCTCATTAGAAAAACACAACTTGACCCCAACAAATTAATTCATCACAGACCGATCTTGAATCTCCCTTTTCTGTCAAAGATACTAGAAAAGGTAATATCATCACAACTATGTTCCTTCTTAGAGAAAAATGGTATCTGTGAGGATTTCCGGTCAGGATTTAGACCGCATCAGAGTACTGAGACTGCTCTCATTAGAGTTACAAATGACCTGCTCTTATCATTCGATCGTGGTTGTATCTCTCTATTAGTGCTACTGGATCGTACTTATCGAACTACCATCAATTGGTAGCAGTGAATGAAGAGGTATCATACCAATCACAAGCGCAGTATGGATTTCCTCAAGTCTCAGTACTAGGACCGTTATTTTTCATGCTTTACATGTTACCCTTGGGAGATATCATTAGGAAACACGGTGTTAGCTTTCACTGTTATGCTGATGATACTCAGCTCTATATTTCTTCGTGGCCCAACGAAACATACCAATTAGCAAAATTAATGGAATGCATAGTTGATATAAAAAATAAAAAAAACTGGATGACTAGTAATATCTTACTGTTAAATTCTGAATAAACAGAGGTGTTAATCATAGGACCAAAAACCTCTGCATGTAATAACCTAGAACGCTGTCTAATACTTGATGGGTGCTCTGTCAATTCTTCGTCATCAGTTAGGAATCTAGGTGCGCTATTTGATAGCAATCTTTACTTCAAAAGCCACATTTCTAGCATTTGTATGGTTTTAAATGTATCTCAAAAATATATCTAAATTATGACCTATGCTCTCAATGGCAAATGCAGAAATGTTCATTCATGCGTTCATGACCTCAAGGTGAGATTATTGTAATATTCTATTGGGTGGTTGCTCGGCGTGCTTAATTAACTCTAGCTGGTACAAAATGCCGCAGTTCTTACTAGAACCAAGAAGTATGACCATATTAGCCCGGTTCTGTCAACACTGCAATAATATTAATAATAAATAATCCAAAAAAATAGGGAGTATATTGTATGCACTGCTACAGTTGTGAGAGTGTCTAACACACTTTGTTTTGTTTTTTTAAATTCTATTGTTAGCCTGTTTAATGTATTTGTTTTATATTTCTTCTGATTTTATTCAATGTTTTAAATTAAAAAGTTTAATAATTAGTCATATATAAGTTTGATTAACATTAAAGGGTTACTCCACCCCAAAATGAAAATTTTGTCATTAATCACTACCCCCGTGTTGCTCCAAACCCGTAAAACCTTTGTTCGTCTTCGGAACACAATTTAAGATATTTTGGATGAGAACCGGGAGGCTTGTGACTGTACCATTGACTGCCAAACAATTAACACTGTCAAAGCCCAGAAAAGTATGAAAGACATCGTCAAAACAGTCCATCTGCCATCAGTGGTTCAACCGTAATGTTATGAAGCTACAAGAATACTTTTTGCTTTCTACGTTTGTTTACGCTTTGATTTGAACGAAAACAGTGTATCCGTGCGGTGCGGCTGACACAGAACAGTTTGCGTCCTGCGTATCCTCTCCAAAATGGCGCTACGCTGACGCAGAGGAAACAAATTGTTGAATAAAGTTCAATAATTTTTTTTTAAATCAACAAAACAACATCCACACAAACAAACAACAGGGAGGGGGAAACCAACAGACACACCATAATTTCAATTTCAATTTGCAGCAAAAAGGACAAAACAGAATCCACATGAGTCCACAGACCGACAACAATTGAACATTCCCAAGACATGTGGAGAAAAGTACCTGCTGATACAGTGTTACAGATATGACAGTTATAGGTCGATTGCAGTTTCATTTTAAACCGCTTGTAAGGAGTTATGTATGCTCAATGGATAACTTTGAAATGGATAAGACAATGAGCTAGGTTTTTAGAAGTTAAGATTAAATTAGACCACACCCTCTCCCAGTCGACCGATAAATCAAAATCTGTTAATTCACGATTCCAGATAGATTTAATAGAAAGAGACTTTGTAGTATGATCATTAAGTTTACTATATATTAAAGAAATAGATGGCCGACCAGAGGGTAGTGTGATCCAATCCCATATAGGATGAGAGGAAATAGGGGATGTCCAGGGAATCCATAGGCCTTGAGAGCAGAACGTAACTGAAAAAAGACAAAATATGATGATGCTGGTAAACAAAACTTAGTTCTTAGTTCTTGAAGTGAGCAGAGTCCCTGGTTATCATATAAGTCACCGCATGTGTTTCTGCCCAATGTAGACCAAGAGGGCTGGACAAATGGCCAATTTCAACATAAGTTGTGCCATAAGGGTGTGTTGTTACAAAATTTGAAAGGTCCACCCATCAGACGTTCCACCCTTTTTAGAAAAAAAAAAAAGTCCTTAAATGAAGTATTCTGGATTCTCCAAAGATCGATTACATTAAGTTCAGTGATAAATTTATTCAATAACTTTAGTTAGCTGACTTTAGTTAGTCAGGGTGAGATTTATCCAGTGCAGGATTTAAAACAGCATTAAAATCACCACCCTTTACTAAAGAACAATCAATCTGCTCAAGTAATATATTGGAAATATTCGTGAAAAATGCACTGTCTGCCTCATTCGGGCAGTAAACAGAGACCAGTCCTAACCTGTCATTATGTATTTTACAGCGTATAAAAACAAATCTACCTTCATCACCATTCCCAGTATGTTCAATAGTTAAATGTAACTTCCTATCGACTAAGACCCCCTTAGTTTTATTAGGAGCACAAGAGAAGGCTGCCAGTTTGTAATACTTGTTTTGAAAACGAGCCACATCGCATTGTTTTAACTGAGACTCTTGTATCAGGACACAGGAAATTGATTTACGGTGCAAATATTCTAATATCCGGGTATGCTTAATAGGAGAATTTAGGTCATTCACATTCAATGATAAGATATTCAGAACATGCATTGTGTGCTCGCAATGCCAAGATTCTGTCTAAGTGAAGAGAAACAAAAGCAATGCCATACTGCCAGTGACATGTAAACATTAGTATGTATCCTGGATACCAATCCACCTAGATGCATAGTCCTTTTAAAAGAAAAGCAGAATAAATAAAAGTATTGATGTCTGTTGAAGGGCATAGAAAAAAAAAGCAAAAACAAGGAAAGACAAACAACTGTGTATAAAAACCAACGCAGACCGCACATTACTGAGAGTGTAGGTCTGCATAAATAACAGAAACAAATGTTCATGCTTGACCAGTCCACTTCAGCGCAAGACACGTCCCCAAAAGGCCCACTAAGCCAAAAGCGTAGTGACTGAACCTGCTCTCCATCAGCCAGATTAATAATAATAATAATAAAGAAAAATAAAGAAAATAAATCGTTATTATTTACCAATCAGCGGAGAAATGTACAGGGCAGGGGCAAGATTCCAAAAAGAAATTAACAAGTGTCCATGGCCAACTTGTTATTGTCCCCTTCAGGGCCGTTAGGATCACCACAGACCTCATCGTTAATTTTCCCTCGTTGAGCTGAGAGGATGGAGACGGTAGCCGACGCCTTCCCGCTGCTTTGTAGCGCTGCAGAATACGTATTCAGTGACAGTGAAGTAACAAAATCCTCTGCCTTTTGAGGAGAGTCGAACATCATCTGCTCACCTTTGTGCAGTAGTTTAATTACCGCCGGATAGGTGAGGAAGGGCTGGAGACCAAATGCTGTCATCTTCTTCAAGACTGGATTAAAGCTCTTTCTCTTGGTAGTTGTGGCTGGACTAAAGTCGGGAAAAAATAGTAGCGTGACATTGTCCTGCGTATACTTCACCGGATATGCCTGCCGAGCACCTTTCAGGATCGCGATCTGTCATGCCATCAGATGGACTATTTTGACGATGTCTTTCATACTTTTCTGGGCCTTGACAGTGTTAATTACTTGGCAGTCAATGGGACAGTCACAAGCCTCCCGGTTCTCATCCAAAATATCTTAAGTTGTGTTCCGAAGACAAACAACGCTTTTACAGGTTTGGAACGACATGGGGGTAAGTAATTAATGACCAAATTTTCATTTTGGGCTGGAGTAACCCTTTAAAAATAAATTATGATTTGATTACCCTACGAAAAATGTAAGGAGGCGGTTGACGGTTTTTATTAGTTTGCAAATCACTGTGGTAATGGCTGGGTTGGAACAACAGCACTCTTTCTAATTGAAGCTAATTTACACATTTAAGGAGATTTAATAATAAAACCTAAACAACATATTACAAAACTGACTAAGACAGCAGTCTGCTACATTTCTACAGTAACTGAATATATTAAAGTAAATAATGAAATATTATCAAAACAATTAGATGTAGCTGAATACCTAATCTTTCAATTTCATTAACATTTCTGAGCAGTAAAGTGCTGTCATTCTTGTTTTGTAAAGAAATGTTACAAAGAATACAATGTATAATACCACCTGTTGTTAATGTTTTTGGTCATTGTTTTAAGAGTGACAAACTGTGCTTGTTGACTGACAATTTTTGCTGGTGTTATAAAAGAATGGGTTGATTTGAAACATGTACTCTATGAAGTGCTTTGGTAGTTTTAGTGCATTTTGTATATGTAAACATGTGACATTTTCACACAGATTGTTTCAACACACTACCCTACACAAAGACAAACACAAATACTGAAAAAGCCCTTGTTTGTCTTAGGTGCATTTCAAAGGTCTTCATTTGGATTCAAATGGATGTACTGTTAAGTTGTTGTTGTTTTTTTTAGGTTTTAATAAGTATTTTTCCCTGTTTCTCTGTATCTTCACTGCCTTTTATTACATTTGTGTTTAAGTTATTTTAATTCCAATATCCCAACTGAATTCATGTTTGTGTGCGTGTGTGTGTTTTCTTTATTATTATGGTTATTATTATTCTTGTCACTTTGTCAATTTATATCGTTTTACTTTACTCAATACTCAGTTCAGATCTTACTATGTAATTCAGGGCGTCTGGAACACTGTGGTCTCTGGAGTAAATGAGATTGACTTTAGTTCCCTGGACTGCTACAGGACTTTTGCTGGCAATGTCTCCTGCCATCTCCATAGCTCCTGCCATCATAGTCTCTTTATCCGGGAAAACACGACTGTGTGCAAAAAAAGAGAACACACACACACACACACACACACACACACAATCATATTTACTAAAATTTATAATAAAACTTGAGGCTGTTCTATGTTTTGAATACAGCTGCTATATTATATATTCAAAATAAAGCATATCATCTCATATTTTATTGTCTAAATATCTCACCTGACCAGTCCACAGCTCTTGGCTTCATCAGCATACATCTTCCTTGCAGTGAAAGCCAACTCATTCACTAGACTGGAAGACATTAGAAGAAAATGTTACTATCAATTGTATAAACACAGGGCACTGCTACTGGATCTATAACATGCTTTAAGTTTATGCAAGTACCTTCGACTTCCAATCACTCTGGGGAGACGCTGCAAAGTCCCAACATCAGCTGCCAAACCAATGTCAACCTCCTGAACAGGAAAGGGTGATCGATTCAAGCATTCAAATTCAACGCAAATCTATGTTTATGCTAAAATGGTATTAAACAAATAAAAGGGGTTCAAGTTGGGACTACAAAGAGCTTTACAGAATTGATGATTAAAAAGCGGTCAGTTAAAATGAACAACAAACTAAAAATACCCACACCTTGACCTGAAACCAGGCATCCTGCGTACACAGTCGTATATCACACGCTGTGATTAAGTCCACCCCTATAAAGAAAAAAAAGACACAAAGGAAAAATGTATAATTTACACATCTTATTTTTATTTTTTTGCTTACCAGGGAGTTTCGTAATCCATTATTTTTTGGAACAATAAAATGTTACTGGTGTGTACTAAGGCAATTATAACTCTAACTATTGCTCTGAATGATTTCAATAAATCCCTAACCATTTAGCATTATAACTACTGCAAAATTTGTCCTATGGATATGAATTATACCTTGCATTGCGTGGTTCAGATTTCCATCTGATGGATGAATTATTTGGGGAAGAAAAATCTATAAACTTACAATTAATAAGACAGCAAAATTTCATAGAGACTTGGCAATGAGCTCTTTTGGTTAGGGCCAGAAAACAACCACCTAGACACCACTTAGAACATTCTTGTAACTGAATAGGTTAAACTTGTAAGATCAGCAGGGAGGTTGTAATCCATTATTTTTTGGAACAATATGTATTGTGAAAAGTGCTATGCAAATAAACAGAATTAACCTTCTATCTGTACTATAAACCCGATAGAAAGTATAAAATGGCAACCTCTGTTCACAAAAAAACTAACCTCCTCCTATACATGCTCCATGAATGGCCACAATCACTGGTTTTGGACACTGTACAATGAAGCACAAGAGACATTATGAAACATATGATTTGTGCATATGAGATAAAGCCTATTTGACAGTACATTTATAAATCCATATCTTGGAATGGGCTGATTGTAAAAGTCAAACATAATGTTCAACAATCTTGTAATCTTCATGTTTTCCCTTATATTTCCCATTACCTATATCTCATTTTTATTTTGATAATTATCTGTATATGCTTTCACAGAATGATAGTAACCTTTTCAATAACAGAGAAGGTCTCTTGGTATTTAGTTATGATGCGGCGCACGTTCCATGAGATCCTGGCTGTGTCATCTCCTTCAGGCTGAAGAATATCACTGGCCATGCTCATGAGGTCAATACCTGTGCACAAATTATTACATGAAATATGTATATACAGCATATAAAACATAAGCAATGCAATCTTGGTATCTTCACAAATGCTTGTCTCCAGCTGCAGTTAAACATATAAATGAAAAAAGTGTTGCTGTAACTAATGCTCATATTGAATGATTTCAACAAACCCCTAACCCTAAGCATTAAACTACTGCAACATTGGTGCTATGTATATGAATTATACCTTTCATTGGGTGGTTCAAATTTCCATCTGATGGATAAATTAGGTGTGAAAAATCCACTAACTTACAATTAAGGAGACAGCAAAACATAGAGACTTATTTTGACTTTTGTCAGAAAACAACCACCGTCACAGCAACACCTTGTCGATCACCTACATGTAGTACCATGTCACTGATTATTACACGGGCAAGCAAAATTCTGTAAAAAATGAAAAATCTAGATCTAGATCACCACAAAACTATTTGGTCAAATTGAAGAATGTTCTATTCAGTTGGCAGTGGTCAAAGCATTGTTGAGATGAAACATCATGCAAATTTGAAAATGTATTTTCATATTATGAGAAACAGTCTGTCCAATCAACAAATCACACACAAGAATGCAATAAAACAAGCCCTAGACTAGCAACTGGTCATATTTGGCAAGATGTCTGAAAGCTTTACCTGAAGTGAAGACCTTTCCAGCACCTGAGAAAACCACGACACGACACTCTGAGTCCTCAGCGATCTGATTGAAGCAGTCAACCATTTCACTGCAGGTAAAACAAAAACACAGTAATTCAGCACAACAAAGAATTAACACCAACACACAGTAATTCAGCATAATAACTTGATTGCAAATATTTTAGATAACTGAGATCATTGTGCACTTTAAATTCTCATCTCATACCACTATTCAAATAAGCACATTTTAACATAGAAATGGCATAAAATGGACACTCTTTCCTGTATAAATGATGAGTCATACTATGTAAACATTTTAATAGTTAAAATAAATATGTCATTCTGTTCGCGTGAAATGATTGCTTACGGAGCATTACAGGAAATCTGAAAAGAAATTAAATGAAATAAATGAAGCGTGTGATATGGACATGGATGTCATACAGCCAGAATGCCTTGTTCATTGCATTTCGTTTCTCCGGGCGGCAGAACTCAACGTGAGTGATGGTCTCAGCTGGCCGTGTGACTGACAGGGTTGTGAAGGGGGGTGTCGGCCCTCCTGATGAAGACATTCCTCTAACAGCTTTCATGAACGGTATCAACAGAGCCTGTTCTAATCACAAAACACAGACCAATACACACAGGTTTACAATTCTAACATGCAGAGGACAAAATGGTTTAAAATTAAACTACTAAACAGGTAATGAATAGTTTAACACTAATTAAATGTACTTTAGATATGGATCTGGATTTATAAAATTCCTATTCAAACAGGTGTTCTAGCACTTCACGCAATTCACAATATTGCAGTTCAAATAAGGTCATTTTAAGCAAATCGGGGAGAGAAATTTGCCTATAGGTCAAACATTTGGAATTTGGAATTATTTAAGTTCAAATGAAAGATATGATGTCACATGATCCTACAGTAATCATTCTAATATGCTGATTTAGTGTTCAATACTTCTCTTATTATTATCAAATTTGAAATTTTTTTTTTTTTTTTTTTGTGGAAACCATTCAAAAGTTAGAGGCAAGAATATAAAAAAATAAGAAATTAATACTTTTATTCAGCAAAGATGCATTAAACTGATCAAATGCTGTATTATTTACACTCTGTGCACTCTCTGATCTTAAATTGGAGAGTATTCACATCAAAATTGTAGGAAAGGTTAAGGAATCACAGCTCTTTAATATGAACCTCCCCCTTTTTCAAGGGACCATAAGTAATTGGACAATTGACTCAAAAGCCATTTCATGTACTATTGGGCTATTCCTTCATTATTTCTACATCAATTAAGCAGGTAAAAGGTCTGGAGTTGATTCTAAGTGTGCCGTTTGCATTTGGAAGCTGTTGCTGTGAACCCACATCATGGATCTCTCCATACAAGTGAAACAGACAGTTGTTAGGCTTCAAAAACAAAACAAATCCATCAGAGAGATAGCAGGAACATTAGGAGTGACCAAATCAACAGTTTGGTATATTCTGAGAAAAAAAAAAGATTGCACTGGTGAGCTCAGAAACATAAAAAGGCCTGGACGTCCACGGAGGTCAACAGTGGTGGATGATCGAGAATCCTCTCCATGGTAAAGAAAAACCCTTTCACAACATCCAGCCAAGAGAAGAACACACTCAAGGAGGTAGACAACGTGTGCCTGTCAAAGTCTACAATCAAGAGAATACAGAGGGTTCACCACAAGGTGCAAACAAGGCCAGATTAGACTTTGCAAAAACATCTAAAGAAGCCAGACCACTTCTGGAAAAGAATGCTTTGGACGTCTGAAATTAGGATCAACCTGTACTAGAATGACGGGAAGAAAAAAGTGTGGAGAAGGCTTGAAACAGCTCATGATCCAAAGCATACAGCATCATCTGTGAAACATGGAGCAGTGTGATGCATGAGCATGGCTTTCAGTGGCACTGGGTTACTGGTGTTTATTGATGACGCGACAGAAGACCGAAGCAGCCGGATGAATTCTGTAGTGTATAAGGATATACTGTCTGCCCAGATTCAGACAAATGGAGTAAAGTTGATTGGCTGGCGCTTCATAGTACAAATGGACTATGACCCAAAACATACAGCAAAAGCATCCCAGAAGTTTTCGAAGGTAAAAAAAGTGGACTATTCTGTCAGTCTCCTGATCTCAACCCGATTGAGCATGCATTTCACTTGCTGGAGACAAAACTAAACGCAGAAAGACCCACAAACAAACAACAACTGGAGTCAGCTGAAGTAAAGGCCTGCCAAAGCATCACAAAGGAAGGAAACCCAGTCTCTGATGATGTCCATAAGTTCCAGACATTGCCTGCAAAGGATTCTCAACAAAATATTAAAAATGAACATTTTATTTATGATTATATTTATTTGTCCAATCACAATTACGAATCTATGCTATATCGTTTGGATATATCATTTAAATCTATTTAATTCTACACTCAAAGAGATAAATAACATATTATTGAGTATGTGACCTTTCACCCAGTTAACTGAACTCAGTATGTATGTAATGACACATTCACCTACATTCAGCTGCAGTTACAGACAAATAATATGTTTCCATTACAACGTCAATGTAACTGTCATTAGAACAAAACGGTTAACAAAACGAACTTTTACAGTTTTTATTCTTACAGGTTTGATCCTTCCATCCAGTGTTCACTACTTAATCACAATAACATATACAAACAGTGAATATTGTTAATGTGAGTATTTGAACAAATGCAGTTTGATGATCAAACTAGGTGACTTACTTCTGAACGCAGAACCCAATAAAAATGCCATTGGTGCCCTTTGACCAATATATTCACTATCAGAGAGGTGGAGACCTGTTTATGAAAACTATCACAATGTTAACTTGTGGTTTTTCTGTTTAAGTGGTTAAAAATAATTGAGGTAATCGTCACAACAAAACGAAATCACGGATCATATGTAAAGCTGTCTTTAAGGTTGTTTTATTCTGCAGCTTTTATCTTTTAGGACGTCACCATGTTTTTCCTCTGGCGTACGGTGGCTCTTTAAGGACAACGCACAAAGATTATATTATTAACAGAGGAGATGCCAGTCTGTACGGCAGTAAACGAAACGTTGGCCCGTATGGGAGGATACCAGAGTCAGTGGAGGAGAGACTTTACTATGCTGAATGACATGCGTAGGATTAGGATAGGATTCAGTTCACGGCATTTCTCATTCATTTCTATGGTATGGTATCCGTAAACAACGATTGACTGACGCACAAAATTCTGACAAAAAATATGTCATGTGATTGGTCATCAAGGCACACGTGATCCAAGTTGGCCAATATGTTTTCTCCAAGGCAGAGCTGCGTATCTCCCAATAATATGACTCTCTCTGATTAAATCTCGACCCTTCACAAATGAATGGGCAGTGCTGTAAAATTAATTATATCTGTTGCAAATTGTTTCCTTTTATAAATCAGCGATATTTTGAACACTCCAAATATAGCTAATTCCAAACTTTATATGTAATGCAAACATGATGCAGATTAGCACCCAGTAACGGGGTGTTTCCACAGAAAAGCGTACTGAAATATCTTCTCATTTGACATCTATTCAACAGGACTGCTTTTTCTTCCCTTTTCGGGAGCACAGCGGCATTTTGCCATTATTTTCCTTATACAATGTTTATTATAGTAAAAACAAGACATTTATTTTGCAAACATCACTTTGATATTTTTTTTTTTTACTGTACAAATGGGTATTTATGGATGGAATAATTTACTGCCATTAGATTTTATAAAGGAGGTAAAAACAGATTCCTGCAAACTGTTGTTTTCTGTCGACATTTACAGGCTTTGCCCCATCTACAGTAGAGTAGTGCAATTTTGAGCTGGACTATCATGAACTGATTCCATTGATGGTAACTTGATCAACTTCAGGAATTTACTCACCACCAGATCAGACTCACAGAGAACTCACAGCATTCAACAAAAGCATTATAACGTGAAAAATAATCTCTCCTGTAACGTGCAGAGACGATATTGGGTGTTTGAGCAGCCAACCATGCCAAATACTTGCTCAATCCTTCAGTAGAGTATATTTGAGGTGGGACTGCCTGTTTTTGTGAGCAAAAACAAGAGAACTACTCTGATGTCTACATTTGGTACACTTGAAAAAATGTTAAAGAAACTGTTAATATTTAAATAAAGAAACTGAGACCTTCTATACAAAAGATTTCTTTATTATGTACAGAATGAGTACATATTTCAAAACTTCACATCAACATTTGAACTATATGACAGATACTTCCATTCATAATGATTATTGTTTCCAGTGTTTTAACACTTCAATGTATTTAAAAAGAACTCAGTGCTTCGGTCTGTTCATAGGTTTGCACCGCCAACTCGATGAATGCAGCTCTATTTGACTCATACTGGGCATAGATCTAAGAATAAGGGGAAAAAGACAGGAAAAACATCAGACATGCACATACAGTATATACAGTACATGTACAAAATGGATTACCACAAGCCTATCTAAAATAAATAATAGTATTTTGTTTTTGGATTTTTATTATTCACCTTGTGTGCTACCCACTGTTATTTTAGAATCATACTTATATATATTAGGGGTGGCACGGTACACAGATGTCACGGTTCGGTACGTACCTCGGTTCGGGGGTCACGGTTCGATATGATTTCGGTACAACAGGAAAAAAAAAAAAAAAAGAAATCTACTATGCTCAGTTTCTTTTCATTTATTTTTAACACAGTAGTGCAAATTACAATTTTTTCCATCTAGATGTGAAAATACGAATATTACGTTATATATATATATATATATATATATATATATATATATATATATATATATATATATATATATATATATATATATATATATATATATATAAAATCAGTTTTGTTTTCATTGTGAGTGTACACAAATAAAAGCAGACCTTTATACAGTGATTATTAATAAGACAATAAGTGTTTAAAGTTGATTCTGCTGGTATAAGGAAACAGTTGAAGCGATCGTGCCGGAGCGCGCACACACACACACACATCAGTTCCAGCATTGCTAACTTGACAGCGCAGTTGGTACTTTATCAAAATAAAATACAGTGAGCCAAACATCAGCGCACCCGCCTCTGTGTCACCATTGGAACGTGACTGAAGTACGAAGCCTATCATTTACATAAATAATAGTTTAGCATTCAGATACGTTGCATCGCAAATATGTAAATATTATGGAATATTTGGATTTGTGCCGAATGAGAGAGGTAGGATACACAAGCACAAAGCCCCATTTCGCAAACAGTTGAGTGCGCAAGCCTTTAAAGTACTCCTTTGTCAGTCTATGTGAGAGACGTATTCAGAATCAGCACATGGACACTGTCTAGGGGGCTTTGTTTTCAAGTGTGCAACTCATGGCATTCGCTGTTCTTCTGCTGGCGGTTATCAAGCAATTGGGGGGTGAATTGCCTGTATTCGTCATAAGGCCTCATGCACCGAACCGAGACGCCCGTACCGTGACGGTTCGGTACGAACACATGTACCGTGCCAACCCTTAAATAAATAAATATATATATATATATATATATACACACATATACATATATACACACATACATGCATACACACACACACATAGTATCTCACAGAAGTGATTACACCCCTCACATTTTTGTAAATATTTTATTATATCTTTTCATGTGACAACACTGAAGAAATGACACTTTGCTACAATGTAATGTAGTGAGTGTACAGCTTGTATAACAGTGTAAATTTGCTGTCCCCTCAAAATAACTCGACACACAGCCATTAATGACTAAACCGCTGGCCACAAAAGTGAGTACACCCCTAAGTGAAAATGTCCAAATTGGGCCCGAAGTGTCAATATTTTGTGTGGCCACCATTATTTTCCAGCACTGCCTTAACCCTCTTGGGCATGGAGTTCACTAGAGCTTCACAGGTTGCCACTGGAGTCCTCTTCCACTCCTCCATGACGACATCACAGAGCTGGTGGATGTTAGAGACCTTGGCTCCTCCACCTTCCATTTGAGGATGCCCCACAGATGCTCAATAGGGTTTAGGTCTGGAGACATGCTTGGCCAGTCCATCACCTTTACCCTCAGCTTCTTTAGCAAGGCAGTGGTCATCTTGGAGGTGTGTTTGGGGTCATTATCATGTTGGAATAGAAGGGAGGGGATCATGCTCTGCTTCAGTGTGTCGCAGTACATGTTGGGATTCATGGTTCCCTCAATGAACTGTAGCACCCCAGTGCCGGCAGCACTCATGCAGCCCCAGACCATGACACTTCCACCACCATGCTTGACTATAGGCAAGACACACTTGTCTTTGTACTCCTCACCTGGTTGCCGCCACACACACTTGACACCATCTGAACAATATAAGTTTATCTTGGTCTCATCAGACCACAGGACATGGTTCCAGTAATCCATGTCCTTAGTCTGCTTGTCTTCAGCAGACTGTTTGCGGGCTTTCTTGTGGCTCATCTTTAGAAAAGGTTTCCTTCTGGGACATCAGCCACGCAGACCAATTTGATGCAGTGTGCGGCGTATGGTCTGAGCACTGACAGGCTGACCCCCCACCCCTTCAACCTCTGCAGTAATGCTGGCAGCACTCATACGTCTATTTCCCAAACACAACCTCTGGATATGATGCTGAACACGTGCACTCAACTTCTTTGGTCGACCATGGTGAGGCCTGTTCTGAGTGGAACCTGTCCTGTTAAACCGCTGTATGGTCTTGGCCACCGTGCTGCAGCTCAGTTTCAGGGTCTTGGCAATCTTCTTATAGCCTACACCATCTTTATGTAGATCAACAATAATTTTTTTCAGATCCTCAGAGTTCTTTGCCATGAGGTGCCATGTTGAACTTCCAGTGACCAGTATGAGAGAGTGAGAGTGATAACACCAAATTTAACACACCTGTTCCCCATTCACACCTGAGACCTTTGAGTCACATGACACCGGGGAGAGAAAATGGCTAATTGGGCCCATTTTGGACATTTTCACTTAGGGGTGTACTCACTTTTGTGGCCAGCGGTTTAGATATTAATGGCTGTGTGTTGTGTTATTTTTAGGGGGCAACAAATTTACACTGTTATACAAGCTGTACACTCACTACTTTACATTGTAGCAAAGTGTCATTTCTTCAGTGTTGTCACATGAAAAGATATAATAAAATATTTACAAAAATGTGAGGGGTGTACTCACTTCTGTGAGATACTGTATATATTTATTTATTTTCCGTTTTCATTTTAGCTAGTTTTAGTAATTTTGTCATTTTTATTATGTTTTTTTGTTGTTGTTGTTGTGTCTGTTTGGTTATCACATTTATTTATTTTGTTTTAGTTTTTTTAGTACTTTAATGAAAATAAGAAATTTTGCCTTGGCAACTTTTATTTCATTTTATTTCAAGTAATGCATTTTAAAAAAAATGTTTTTAGTAGTGCTTTCAAATGGTTCATCACGATTAATCGCATACAAAATAAAAGTTTTTGTTTGCATAATATGTGTGTGTGTGTACTGTGTATATTTATTATGTATATATAAATGCGCACACACACATAGTATATATTTTGAAAATATTTACATACATATACTGATGTCAACATGGTGGCAAATCCACTCCATATAGAATCAAACAGCTTTTAGTACAGATTTCAGCGTCTTTGCCTCATGTGAGTCCAAATCATTTTAATGATATTTCTCAAAAGTGCCGTTTATTTCTGTGTGTAAATTTTGAGGAAAAAAGCACTGAATGCACCTCTGAAGTTGGGCCGGCTACACCAACTGGCTTGACTTCCTGGCACAGGGGTTAAAGGGTCAGTGTGACATAAGACAGGGTTAAGTGGAGTGTGCACTAAGCAGGAACCGTGACTAAACAGTGGCCCCTCATCAAATCTACCATGCTTTCCCATTTCCTTTCAAAGAACTTAATATACACACTTTCTCTTACACACATTAAAACCTGTCACTCCACCATCTCTACCAAATTACTGGTGGCATCTCAGAATTCGAAAATATATTTTTTTGCCCTTCTTTACTCCATGCACTCTGAATGACGTCCTTGCATGGGTTAAAGGTCTAACCACAGGCTAATGGGAAGTGATGTACCCTGGACCTGACCCCTTATTCCCTGTTTCCAGAGTTGTCAAAAGCACACATCATTATTGTAAGAGTGTTTTTTTTTTCAACGGTGACTGAACACGAAGATTTTTGCTGACCGGCTCTGCTGATCTGTTCTGCAGGTATGTGAGCTGAATAGCATGGCTAAACACTTATATCTCTAGTATATATGTGGATGATCTTGCGCTCTAATTAAAAATGCAGTTTTAGAATCTGAGGTGATTTATTTTAAGGACCAGTTCTCACTATTAACTAGCATGCTGTTTATTAGTACTTACAAACCATGTATTAATGCCTTATTCTGCATGACTATATTTTAGATAACTTAACTACCTTGCTAACTATTAATAAGCAGCAAATTAGGAGTTTATTGAGGCAAAAGTCATAGTTAATAGTTAGATAATAGTGACAATTTGACCTTACATACATTTAGAGATTCAATCCATTTATGATTACATGTTTAAATAACCTGAGCAATTAGTTAGAGTTTTTAACTGGATTAATTTTTTAATCAACTGACACCCCTAACTTACACATCTTAAAAAAAGAAATGGCTCAGTCTAAAATACAGCTTAAAGGTTTTTGAGGTCACGGGAGCTCACAGTAACCACAGGACATTTTTTCATGCACATTAATTAATAGTAACAATAAGAAATGGTAATAGAAAACCATAATTTCAAACCATTATAGTTATGCTTGAACTTTAGTTAAAATTTGTGGTCACAGTAACAGATTTGGAATTGATATGCACAAAAAACCCCCCACTGATGACCATGTACTGTGTATTCACCTTGAGCAGGTCCAGGCCAGCAGCCTGTTGTCCTTGAGCTTGCTGTGCAGACTCACTCTGAGGATGAACCAAGTTGAACAGATACACCAACCTCACCGCATCCTGCATTCTGAAACCATGACAACATATGATCATCCTATAAAGCAACCAGACTTCTCACAACACAATGCATAATTAAATTAAAATTAAAGGTGCTTGGAGCAATGCCAGTGAACCAAAAACTTCCAAGAACTTAAAAAAAAAAAGAACAAAAAAAGCTTCTTTTGTGTTTTCTTCATTTTCCTTTCATATGATACACGCAAGGATACCAGAAAGTGATATGATGTAACTATGTATAAGGCACATTTTACAAGGTGCAAACGCTTCCCCAATGGAATTATATCAGCAATGCAATAACGCACACTTGAAACTCTTCAAAAAAGACAATTTATAAACCAACAATAAACATTGCTATGGCATAAATCGTGTCAATAATACAAGATTAATTCCTGCTTTTAAACTGTACGGTACACTTGTCCAATAGATATTCAATGCAAGTGCAATACTCTAAGCTCGCTTTTGTTCTTTTTACAAAACTGAGTGACAAATCAAAAAAAAAAAAAAAAAAAAATTCTGTGGAAACTGACTCCATCTGCTTATGCACTGAACCCAGATCATTCCTTTTTTCTCCAACATACTCACAGGTCTCTCTGCAACATGTCCACAAGAAGGCCATCAATTCGTCGGCCATTAACCAGATGCCAGGCCAAACCACCGAAGAACCTTGTGGATCTGAGCAGATCGTATTTCCCATGCTTTTCAATGTCTTCATAGGTCAGCATGAGCACCTAAAAGACCATATAAATATTCTTCTCATTTTTTCATGCACTGGTACAGTTTATCAGCCAACCCTTGCACACATCTGTCTGTCAGCAACTCACGTTCTTAAATTCTGCAGAGTCTGGCTCGAATTGGACAACGCATTGGTTTAGTGCCTCCTCGTGTCTATCCTGTTCAAAGACCACCTGTAGAGAGAAGGAAACACTCATCAGAAATGAATACATGTGCAAATCAATGAGATTTAATCAGCTTTTGCACGTTCCATACCCTAAGGTTTTCTTCCTTAAATATGGGTGGTGGTGTAATCTTACGACCCTCTTTGGGGAAATAAACTTGTATTAGCCTATCTCTTTCATTCCATGTTGCTTTTCTTAGGGTTCCATTGGGCTCTCTCACAACAATGAATCTTTCCTTTGGAATAATGGTGAGAAACAAAAATTCCAACAGTAAGAAAGACAAATAACACAGTACCTCTGTATACACACAAAAAGATCAGAAATTGCATTAATAGATCAGAAAATTACAGTACATAAAAAAGATTGGCTCATTCAGGTTTTTACCCAAGAACAGGAATGTTCATAAATTACTTTTAAAATCAATGTAAAATGAAAGTTTACACAACACAGATTCGCTAAACAATGTCCTTTACTTACTCGATGCGGGACGTTAAAGTTGATGTCAGTGAAGACATATTTAGCAGTGTCCATGCCTTCTAGCATCTGATCTTCAGAGAGCACATCATTTATGGGCTTCCTCTCAGGAAGGACCGGTGGCATCTTCAGCAAATGTTTCGCCTGTTCATCTGCCTTATGCACGGCCTGCTCAGCAGCAGAACACATGAACCCAATTCAGACCGCAGTTTTTAGAATAGAATAACTGCACAATCACACCACAAACGCTATCTGATGTTATTCCCAAATGCCATACTGAATCTCTTTCCATTTCATGATGCATCTCATTCCCTCATTAATCCTATTATATCATATAACCATCATCTCACAAATTCCATCCCATCACGAATCCTGATCTATCATGAAAAATCTCACCTCTTCTAATTCTGTGTCTGTCATAAGCTTGTATTTAGGTGGCGTTAGCTGCTGTCTTATGGGTCGGAACACTTTCGTCAGGTCCAGACCTGTGATTTTGGTCAGAATGTCTTGAACCTCGGTGTCTGTGAACTGAGCTTTAGGTACATCTACAAAGTCTGGAAGAAGAAGGGACAATCAATCAATCAATCAATCAATCAATCAATGACTGACTGAATGAACGACCAAACACTGATCACCTGAATGACGCTTAACTTAACAGTTATGTTATCGCATGGTAATACAAATACTTAAAAATATACCACACTACTTATATACTTAATTACCATAACAGCTCAACATTTAAATGCGTAAAAATTAATTCCAAATAAGAACACCAGCATCAAAGTATAAAACACGGTAAATTACTATGGTAATTTTGTTAGCTATAGCAAAATGGTCATCGAACTGTACTTTTTCGTTAAGCATGAATTTCGTTTCAGTGTTCTAATGACTTCAAAGCTATTTTATATTTAGTAGCCACATGAGACATTAAAACTGCACAACATTAAACGTGATATACAAGGTCAGCTCTACACTATTGTGAAGCACAGAACCATTACGTCTCATTTACAGTGACTATACTTACTACTGCGTGATGCTGATACACAGAACATTCGCGTAGTTGTCTGCAAACGCGTTTGCACATGAGTTGCACATTTAACGCAAAAGTAAGACCTTACTAAACACCTTGTGAAACTGAACGCAGCCATGCTGTAAATGATATCACTGCGGCTGTGTATTGAACTTCCACCTTTCAAAGAACCACAAGGGATGCTGGGAGATGTAGTAAATAACATCCGAGAACAGAGTTCTAAGAGAAAGGGACAGCTTTTTCACTGTCTACCACCATTTTCATTCAAGCAAACAAACAAAAAAAGATTTTTATATTTACCAAGTGAAAACACATGTACGCAAAAAAAAGAAAAAAAAAAGAAAAACACACCAGTGGTAGCCTATAAAACGAAAACAAAATTCTCTGTGCATTATGTTCTATAAAACAACGTTTTGTTGTAACATAACAATTCCCAAAAAATGAATGTTTAATGGTAAATATGTTGTAGATTAGAGGATAGGCTGTCAGTTGTGTTCTCACAAATGCCTGCGTACTAAACTCAGTAGGCTATTGAAGCTTAGGCTGCTCTCTTCCACTGACAAAGGGCAAAATGTCCCCCAAAAGATAAATCCACATAAAGGTAAAATTTTAAAAGAAAAAAATGCACCATATAAAATGTTCTAGCATAGGGTAAACTATATACATATTTGTACCAAATAGTTGTTAATCTAATAACAAATGCGAGTGTGATGAACACGATGAGCGCATCATGCCTGGACCTGCTAGGACTGTAAACACAGAGTTTAACAAGTAGCCTATCAAGATTATCATGCAAATGAAATGGCCATTGATAAACTAGATCACTGCTTACTAAGTGGCAGCTCTACCTTCATGTAGAAGGGGACAAAAAATAAGAACAAGTAAAGTACAGGACGCATTTTCCTATGTATTGCAACACTGGCCAGAATTCTGAATTAATGACAGGATCATTGATCTCTCTCTTGAATTTTAATAGTACACTATTACACTGTCAAATTCGCTAATCATTTGTAAAATTGATCAACCTGAACTGTATGTGAACTTGTGGCCAGCCAGTAGATTCATACCTCAAGTGGGAGATCTGAGAAATGTATTCTAAATATGGTTTGTAATTAGACTTTAATTAAAATAAATACAGCAACAAATATCCCAACAAAAAATGAATGCTGAAATATTTTGTGTTCACCATACATGTTGAAAATATTAGGCCTATTAAAGCCCTGTATTTTTAGCCCAGGTTAAACGTTTTTTGTCGCAAGATGGCGCTATACTTCGATCTTACAAGCCAAAAAAGCTTATAAATCGGTCAAATCATGTTTATATAAATCCAGTGATTTGCACAGGTTTCTCTTTAGGGATATGATCAGATGCTGTGGTCAGGTTAGAAAATATCATAAACCTGATTTAAAGTCCATGGAGATGTCCTCACAAATATAGTAAAACAAACATAAATTAGACCCCAACATTTGATCATAAAGCAAGTAATGGTACAGATGGTGAACCTGTATACAGGTCAAATCATCTCCATGAGACCAGAATATTTTACTCAGTAGATGGCGCCAGAGGTTTACAGTTATCCTGGATTAATACAGCGCATCCACGCGCAAACTTGACGTACCAACACAGACAAAAATAAAGCTAGTTATTTATTATGTACTTTATTTATTTATTTTATTATTTATTTTTTTTTTTTGACAATAACATGGTCAAATATATCCTTAATGAAATAATTAAATAAATTGTTTTCATTGCACACCCCAAAGTTGAAATCAGATGACACCGGGATTCAACAAGATAGCTACATTATCAGCTTAGATGTTATGCCCAGATTCAAAGCAATTGTTATCAATCAATCAATCAATCAATCAATCAATCTTCTCATTTTTTATTTATTTATTTATTTTTTGTATATGCTGATGTTTGCTCATATTTTGCTAAACTGCTGTGATACTGACATTTATCATTGATCAAATAATTGAAAAATAGCACCACATATTACATACCTTTTAAAAATCTGCTATCTGTTGGGTTTGTCTGTTTGTGTTGTCTATCCACTTTTGACAAGGGTTCCTCAAGGTTCCTGACAAGGGTGATCACCATCTATCTCATGTGAACAGCTATGAGTTTTTAGGTGAAACTTATTATTATTTGTTAAAATTGTTTATGTATTTATGTATGTATGCATGTTTTTTTATGTCAATCACTTTGAGCAGACCCAAAGAGCTGACTGTGGGATCCTGAGTGTTTAGAAGGTCTGTATGTCCTCTAAAGGTGCTCATAGCTGTTCGTATCAGACAGATGGTGATCACCACTAACAGACTAATTTAGTGATCTCACTATTTACAATAATCTGATGCAATGTTAGTCTAATAGCTGAGCTATGATACTGTCTCCCTTTTCATTACTACTGTTGTTGACCAAGGTCGATCAGGGTAATTGTGTGTGTGTATGTGTGTGTGTGTGTGTGTGTGTGTGTGTGTAGTGGTATGACTGTACTTGTGAAACCTGTTAAACACCGAATAGAGAGCCAGACCTCACTAGTCCAAATCATGTTTGTATTTAAGTCTATGTTTCTATGAGGGTTATGTTTAGGGGTAGGGGTCAGGTTAGGCTATAGAAAATATTAACCTGATATAAAAACAATGGAGATTTATGAGGTGTCCTCAATAATATGAAACAAACATAAGTGTGTGTGTGTGTACCTGGTATTCACTACGTTATTACTATTTCCCCACAAGTATAGTAATACCAGTAAATTCTGACCTTGTGGAGACTTTGTGGAGATTTTTTGGTCCCCATGAGAAAAACAGCTTATAAATAATACAGAATGAAGTGTTTTAAAAATCTGAAGTAGCAGAAGTTTTTCTGTAAGGGTAGGTTTAGGGGTAGGGCTAGGGTTAGCCCTAAACTCACCCCTCACCAAAACCTGCTGATATCAGTTGATTTAAAGCAAAATGTGCTTTGACCCTTATATGATTTTTATTTATTTATTTTTTTAAATAATGATGGCCACTTTATTTTAATGCAACTACAAACATAACCCTGAATCCACTATAAGAAACCAGATTGCATTAATAAAAACAAAACATGTACCTGAATATCATCAAAGGGGGCTTTTGTTTGTGAAATATTTTGTCGCCAAACTATAAGCAAAAGACTGTGGTGTTTATAATTAGTGGTGTGTAAAAACAACAGAAATTTAAGGAAAGTCAGCTAGCCAAGATAACTAAGTAATCATGCATGTGTGTGTGTATGTGTGTGTGTGTGTGTGTGTGTGTGTGTATACGTACGCGTGAACATGTTAATGGTGGAGGGTAGTCACCAGAGGCAAGACTTAGCCTTTCAACAAGCAACAGCTGTCTCCATATTGAACCAGACACACACACACACACACACACACACACACACACACACACACACACACACACACACACACACACACACACACACACACACACACACACACACACACACACACACACACCTATAATTGTCGAGCTTCATGCACAGCTATATGATGTGATTATAGAATTTAGGACACTATGTGAGAGTGTACTGATGTGTGTGTGTGTGTGTGTGTGTGTGTGTGACAAAATGTTACCAACAAATTAGCTAAATCATAGATAAATAATGTCAATTAAGATTTTTTTTTTAATTGCAAAAATTCAAGAAAGTTTTCAGTTAGGGTTAGGCTGTAGGCTAAGGTTAGACTGTAGTATTTATAACTAGCTGTATATATATATATATATAAAAAAAAACAATACAATTCTATGGAATGTCTCCATTTAGAGAGCTAAGTAAACAAATGTGTGTGTGTGTCCAGGAAGGTCAGAGCTTGAACTAGGATTGCCTGGCTGCACAGGCAATGTGTGTGATTGTGTTATTACACATCTATGCATGCACACTTATTGTATATAAAGACTAATTCAGTCTATGCTCGTTTTGGTTTCTTCACACTAGTCAAAAAACTGAGGTTTCAGGAAAGAGTGAAATGGAAAGGAGTTTGTTGGTGTGTGTGTGTGTGTGTGTGTGTGTGCTCTCAGAGGCAGCTCTAAGGCTTCAAGGACTTGAGCATTGGTATTTCTCATTTCAATGGGAGGGAGGCAAAGAAGAGATTGGAAAAGGGCACAGTGACACTCATCTGCTTCCCAAAAGAATTGCTCTCTTGTTTTCCTTTTCATTATAGTTCTACTTTCATTTTAAGAAAGTAATCTTGCAGTATTTACACATTCTGAACAGTAACATAAACAGCAAAAGTGGTCTTAGTGGATTTGTTTGTTTGTTTCACAATAAAAAAAATTAAAAATCTACTTTTACTTCAGTTCTGTATATAAATGCATACATGCACCAATATCACATTTTATTTCTTTGGTGGATCCCTTCATCCAATGAAACTTTGATTCATGATTTTATACCTAGGAATCAAACCAATAACCTTGGCCTTGCAAAAATAGTATTAATAGTAAGAGTAGTATGCCTGGTAACACTTTATTTTAAGGTGTCATAATACAAAGTAATTACCTAATTAAGTACTTAGTAGTAGCTGTTGTACTTACATGAAACAAAATGTACTTACCATGTAACTATGGAATGGTCTGTAATTACAGTTTGTAATTATGTAGATGTAATAGGCAGCTACTGTTACACATACGTAACAGGCCGAGCCTGTTACACAGCTACTTGTACAATTAAGTACAATCTTGATACACTTTATTTTAAGTAGCTTATGTTTGTGTAATATTATGTAATTGTAATGTAATTAGAAATGTATTACATGTATTTAAGCTGTGTACTGGTGGGTTAAATCAAACTAAGGTGCAGCTGGATAAGGTATACAGTATAGATACACATGAAATACACTTAAGTACAATCTTGATACACTTTATTTTAAGTAGCTTATGTCTGTGTACTTACATTTATAATTACGTTGTATAAAGTCTGCAACACATGTAACAATCTTTTGGTTACATAAGTAGCTGTGTAACAGACTCGGTAACCGTAGCTGCCTATTACATGTACATAATTACAAACTGTAAGTACAGGCTGTTCCATAACTTAGTTACATGGTAAGTACATTTTGTTTCATGTAAGTACAACGGCTACTACTAAGTACTTAATTAGGTAATTACTCTGTATTATGGACACCTTAAAATAAAGTGTTACCGTACGCCTTTATAATGCTAATTTAAAAGATCATAATAGTTATCTGTGTATTTACACTGTAACAAGAACACTTCAAAATAAAGTGTAACCTCAGTTTGTGAATCATAATTTAAACTTTGCTACAGTATAGGTTGATAATTTCTTTTGATGTGATACTGAGCCTTATTTATGATAGAAAGTTATTAACATATACATATGCTAGTGTGGGATATGACAATAGCAGCAAAAAAACTCTTACTTTTGTGTCTAAACTTGATATAGTGATATTGCAGTTTATTTAATTGACCAGAGATTGCATTTTTAAAAGATACTTTTAATGAATAACAACATGAATGAAATGCAACAGTAATTTTTAAAATAACTGGCAAATGGCAAAAAGATGGCAAATGCATGCTGGGTTGCCTTCTGCGCGTTCTTTTCGAGGACCTTTTTCCAGTGCTCTGAAAGCAGCAGCTACATATCATCTCACTTTCTTTCTTTCTTTCTTTCTTTGTAATACTGTGACAAAATTAGAGCATAAAACAAGATATTCATACCGGTCTGCTTCTGTACTCACTGATGGTTTATGGGTTAAATACATGTACATCTCTGCAAATGTCAGATTTGGCAATGTCTGTGTTTACTTCTGGTATAGACAAAAAATGATATTCAAAATATTTCTTAATTTGGATTTTCAAATATTTTCGAATTTTTTGCTTTTGCTTTTCCACCACTGACATTATAAAAATGGTGGCTGTGAAGAAAGGTTCCTGTGACTGAAACAGAAGAATAGAAAGTCACAGCAATTCAGAATCAAGCACTATAATATCTACATACAAACACTGTTACACTAACACTCAGAGGCAAGAGTAGGAAGACTGTAATCACTAAGAACACAATACAGGAATGTTATTACTATTACAAACACACATAGCAAATGTAGCTGCTGAATGAGAGGGACTCTAATTATAGGCCTGATTTTAATGCTTCCCCATTCTTACAGAACAATCAGAAACTGCGGAAAAGATGCTTGTTTATAACTGTCAGCTCCAGATAATCTGGAAATGAGTTTACACGCAAGAACACAAAAAGGAAAATGATTGTTGTTATGATTAGGTGATATAATTATTAATGAAGAGCTGCTTCTGAACATACTTTTTGCAAAGATACTTCTTATCACAGAAATTGTTCTCTCTTTCACATACACACAACAGCTGGATCCCAGTTCACAGTGACCCTGAAGATAAGCGCAAACTGTACTTTTACTACACAATCTCATACACACAGACACACACAGACTGATAATATAACAGCTGTGTGGAGGAGACCTTCATCTTTTTCTCTCCCTCCCTCAGGTCTCTCCTTCTTGTTAATCATGCTGTCTAAAGGATTTTATATAAAAAAAGTGAGGATTGTTTTCAGTGGCTAAACAACATGCTCTGTCAATTTTTTTAAATTAAATGTTCCACTCTTTGGATTGATACAGAAATATGTTTTGGAATTACTGGTGCAGTAAGTAAGACAAGAGAAAATGCAGAAATACAATGTTGTAATACCCAGACCCTGTTTTAAGTCCATCTCAAGCTAAGATAAAAATTTGTCTTGTCATGGACTTGGTACTAAAAGACTGCAGATACATTTTGTGGTCTGTCTTGGCTAGCGCATGTAATCCACTGTGTGCCGTCATGTCTCTGGACCAGAGGTGGAAAGTAACAAATTACATTTACTCGCGTTACTGTAATTGAGTAGCTTTTTTTGTGTACTTCTACTTTTTAAAGTAATTTTTAAAATCTGTAATTTTACTTTTATTTAAGCATAGTTTGTTTGAAGTATTGTACTTCGCTACATTTTAAAACACATTAATTACTGAGTAAAAAAAAGTCGCTCCCTGGAAACTACTGCAGTAAATAATGGGCAGCAGAACAACCTGGCGCTAAAATCAGAAGAAAGATGCAGACGGACAAGACAGGCTGAAAACCAAACCCCATTGTCTGCTGAAGTTGAACTCGAAGGAAATGAAGTGAACCCCTGGCCATATTTAAGCTCTATTATGCAGTGTAAACTGTGTTTGCCTAGGGAGACCAAGCTGCGTATAAAATCTCGACATCAACCCTTCGCAAGCATGTAACTAGAGGTAAAGTAAATACTTGCATCGTTGCATTGGTGGTTAAAATGAAGCTTTGACAGTTTGTGCGATGTCTGCAATAATATCGTAATTGTTGTTTTAACTATGTGCGATTTGACATTATCAATATTTAGCCAAAAACAAAACAAAACTCTCCTACAGAGTGCCGTGAAGTCTAATTTTACAACAGTTAAATAAACAAGAAGTTAATTAAGAGACTTGCGTTTTAGACACCATATTGCCTGTTTTTTCAACAACAAAGATAATTCCAAACAAAGCCACCATAGCACAGTTTTGCGTCTCTGAGCAATGACTGTGATTCGTTCCTGAATGAATCAATCGTTTAAATGATTCAGTTCAATTGCAATGACTCACTTATTAACAGTGACTTGCTGACACCTACTTGAATATTAGAAATATAAGAAAGGGATCTTGAATATTAGATCCCTTTCTTCAAAAGCACTTTTTGTAAATGATATGTTCACTGACCATTAACTAGATGTGCTTTGTCTGACAGAAACCTGGCTAAAACAAGATGATTACATTACTTTAAACGAGTCTACACCCCAAGATTACTGTTACAAACATGAACCGCGTCCAAAAGGTAAAGGGGGAGGTGTTGCTACAATTTATAGCAATATTTTCAGTATCTCTCAGAGGTCGGGTTTCAAGTATAATTTGTTCGAAGTAATGGTGCTTCATATAACGTTATCCAAAGAAACAAGTGTTAATGATAAATCCCCTGTGATGTTTGTACTGGCTGCTGTATACAGGCCACCAGGGCACCATACAGACTTTATTAAAGAATTTACTGATCTTCTATCGGAGTTAGTGCTGACTGCAGATAAAGTCCTAATCGTTGATGATTTTAATATCCATGTTGATAATGAAAGAGATTCGTTGGGATCAGCATTTATAGACATTCTAAACTCTATTGGTGTTAAACAACACGTGGACCTACTCATTGTCAAAATCATACTCTAGATTTAATACTGTCACATGGAATTGATGTCAGTGGCATTGAAATTTGGCAGCAGAGCGATGATATCTCAGATCATTATCTAGTCTCCTGTATATTCCATATAGCTAAAGCTGTAAAGCCAACTCCTTGTTACAAATATGGTAGAACCATTACCTCTACCACAAAAGACTGCTTTATAAATAATCTTCCTGACTTATCTCAGTTCCTCAGCATATCCAATAGCTCAGAACAACTTGATGATGTAACTGAAACTATGGACTCTCTCTTTTCTAGCACTTTAGATGCGGTTGCTCCTTTACGCTTAAGGAAGATTAAGGATAAGAGTCCAACACCGTGGTATAATGAGCACACTCGCACCCTAAAGAGAGCAGCCTGGAAAATGGAGCGCAGCTGGAGGAAAACTAAATTAGAGGTATTTCGTTTAGCTTGGCGGGAAAGTACCCTATCCTATAGAAAAGCATTAAAAACTGCTAGATCTGATTACTTTTCGTCTCTTCTAGAAGAAAACAAACATAACCCTCGGTATTCATTCAATACAGTAACTAAATTAACGAAAAATCAAGCATCAACAGGTGTTGGCATTTCCCAAGAGCATAGCAGTAATGACTTTATGAACTACTTCACTTCCAAGATCGATACTATCAGAGATAAAATTGTATCCTTGCAGCCGTCAGCTACAGTATCGCATCAGATAGCGCACTATAGATCCCCTGAGGAACAATTCCATTCATTCTGTACTGTGGGAGAGGAAGAATTGTATAAACTTGTTAAATCATCTAAACCAACAACATTCATGTTAGACCCGATTCTATCTAAACTACTAAAAGAGCTGCTTCCAGAAGTCATAGATCCTCTTTTGGCTATTATTAATTCATCATTGTCATTAGGATATGTCCCCAAAACCTTCAAATTGGCTGTTATTAAGCCTCTCATTAAAAAAACACAACTTGACCCCAAAGATCTAGTTAATTACAGACCGATTTCAAATCTCCCTTTTCTGTCAAAGATACTAGAAAAGTTAGTATCCTCACAATTATATTCCTTCCTAGAGAAAAATCATATCTGTGAGGAATTCCAGTCAGGATTTTGATCGTATCATAGTACTGAGACTGCTCTCATTAGAGTTACAAATGACCTGCTTCTATCATCTGATCGTGGTTGTATCTCTTTATTAGTTCTACTGGATCTTTGCGCTGCGTTCGACACTATCGACCACAACATTCTTTTGAATAGACTAGAAAACTTTGTTTGCATTAATGGAAGCGCCTTAACATGGTTCAAATCGTACTTATCTGACCGCCATCAGTTCGTAGCAGTGAATGAAGAGGTATCATATCGATCACAAGTGCAGTATGGAGTACCTCAAGGCTCAGTACTAGGGCCGTTACTTTTCACACTTTACATGTTACCCTTGGGAGGTATTATCAGGAGACATGGTGTTAGCTTTCACTGTTATGTTGATGATACTAATTTTTTACTGCTAAATTCTGAAAAAACAGGTGTTAATTATTGGACCTAAAAACTCCACATGTAATAACTTAGAACATTATCTAACACTTGACGGCTGCTCTATCAATTCTTCTTCATCAGTCAGGAACCTAGGTGTGCTGTTTGATAGCAATCTTTCATTTGAAAGCCATGTTTCTAGCATCTGTAAAACTGCATTTTTTCATCTCAAAAGCATATCTAAATTGCGACCAATGCTCTCAACGTCAAATGCAGAAATGTTAATTCATGCATTTATGACTTCAAGGTTAGACTATTGTAATGCTTTATTGGGTGGTTGTTCTGCACGCTTGATCAACAAACTACAGTTAGTCCAAAATGCAGCAGCTAGAGTCCTTACTAGAACCAGGAAATATGACCATATTAGCCCGGTTCTGTCAACACTGCACTGGCTCCCTATCAAACATCGCATAGATTTTAAAATCTTGTTAATTACTTATAAAGCCCTGAATGGTTTAGCTCCTCAGTACTTGAGCGAGCTCTTATCACATTATAGTCCTCCACGTCCAATGCGTTCTCAAAACTCTGGCCGTTTGATAATACCTAGAATATCAAAATCGACTGCGGGCGGCAGATCCTATTCCTATTTAGCACCCAAACTCTGGAACAATCTACCTAACACTGTTCGGGAGGCAGACACACTCTATCAGTTTAAATCTAGATTAAAGACCCATCTCTTTAGCCTGGCTTACACATAACACACTAATACGCTTCTATTATTCAAATCCGTTAAAGGATTGTTAGGCTGCATTAATTAGATCAACCGGAACCGGGAACACTCCCCATAACACACGATGTACTCGTTACATCGTAAGTAGAATGGCATCTACGCTAATATTTGTCTGTTTCTTTCCTATTCTGTTTCTCAGTCCGTATCCGATCAGATGGTGGATCAGCACCAAGAGATGATGTCTACAGCCCTGATCGTCAGCGGAGACCAGGACACCCAGATGACCCCCAGAGACATATCCCCAGTGAAAACCTCGATTGAATACAATAAAACTAAAAAATATAACAAAATAACTAAAATATAATAAAATACCTAACTACATAATACTACTATTGTTAGAAATTGCAACAAAATTAAAATAGAAATATAAACTTTTGAACTGCGGGTTTCGTCTGGTCAGAGGAGAACTGGCCCCCCGACTGAGCCTGGTTTCTCCCAAGGTTTTTTTCTCCATTCTGTCACAGAGGAGTTTTGGTTCCTTGCTGCTGTCGCCTCTGGCTTGCTCAGTTGGGGACACTTAATTTCTAGCGATTATCGCCGATTTGATTGCACAGATAATATTTAAACTAAACTGAGCTAGACAATGACATCTCTGAATTCAATAATGAAATGCCTTTAACTGAAAATTTAAAATTGAGTGTTTAATCTTATCATTATACATTACTGACACTCCATCCTCTAATTTGATACTGTTAAGTGCTTTGACACAATCTATATTGTTAAAAGCGCTATATAAATAAAGGTGACTTGACTTGACTTGACCTACTGGCGGTTTTAATTTCACATTCAAAGTATCTTTAGATTTTTTTTATATGTATATATACAGGGGTTAAACTGGGATTTGTTATGTGGGGGAGCTCTATCGTATCGAGCTTATATATATATATATATATATATATATATATATATATATACATTTAGTAATTTAGCAGACACTGTTATCCAAAGCGACTTACAAATGAGGACAATGGAAATATGTATTGTGTGTGTGTGTGTGTGTGTGTGTGTTTTGTTTTTTTGCAAAGATGATTTATTCTAATGCAAAATTCTCATCGGTTTTCTATCAGCTGTGACATAGGCTAAAAATCTGCATGTTTTTTACATTTTATCCAAGGTATTTTTTTTTCTTTACCTTTATAGAGGGCATTTTCCCACTAATCTCATTAACTTTCATTTCAAATTCTTACATTTGATCTATGAATTCAATTATAATAATGTGATTGTTATTATCTATACGTTATCAAATTAAATCATTTACACTGAAAAATACAACTACATTAAATTATGAGATTCTTTAAAAAAAAAAAAAAAAAATTGAATATACAAAAAAGAAAGGGTGGAAATTATACTTTTAAACTAAATTAAAACGTCAGTATGTGCCAGTAGTGCGCTTTAATGAGTGTCATTCATTCAAACGATTCGTTCAAACGGCAGATTCATAAGATGTTTATGCATGGGCTAATGATACTTTGACTCAACCGATTCGTTCAAAACACGGAATCATTTAGCAATGAATCGGTTGGTTGCTTTGAGATGCGCTGTGATACCGCCAAAAATGTAAGTGACCTATTATTATTGTATTTGCTCATTGAACTGTTTATAGAACTATTAAACAGTCGTAATGGTAAATGATGTTGCCTAACTAACTGTATTTTAAATATAAAAACTTTCCATTTTGAATTTTTACCTCAGTATGCTGAGTTTCTTAATGTTGCGTGTTTTGATTTCTCCTCGAGAGGCTGCGTGAACCTCGCGCCTCAGCAGCGCAACCTTATACTGTCAACAGATGCATTATATACAGTATAATATATCCACTATTCGCCACTTACTCTAGTCTAAATGTAATGAAATCAGAATAATACTTGCATTTGGTGTTTACATAGTTATTTTTGGTTATTGATGTTTTAATCATGTTACTTGTCTGGCATTAATGAAGCGTTAATGTCGAGCCCTGGAGTCTATGTGCCGGGTCTTAGCCCCGGACGGCCCCGGCCCAATTTAAACCCTGTATATATATATGAAGAGTTCAGATGCAAAAGCCTTTACATGCCATCTGAAATTTTCTTCTAAAATGACCATTTTTATCAGGCTCCTATATTTATGTTCAGTTATTTCACTTTAATTGCATAGAAAATGACCTATATATTGCATTAGAGTAAAATAACTGAACCTAAACATAGCGGCCTGATAAAAATGCTCATTTTAGATGAAAATTTCAGATGGCACTTAGAGGCTTTTGCATCTGAACTCTTCATATATAATTTCAAATGAGTATTCAATATTTTATGTCTTACATATCAAAACATTATTTATGCATTTGTAACTGCAGGTTAAATGCATTCATGTCCTGCATTAAACAGTGTGTAAATACATCTAAATGCCACTTCAGATGAAGCTTCTGTGTTTCCTCTGCATTGCAAAGATGAATTTTGTTGATACTGATTTAATTTGCCTGGTTACAGCCCAAATGTCTTATTATTCTAAATAACTGATTCCTTTAATTAAAAACAACTAGTCTGACATTTATAGGCCTATCCCAGGGGTGTCAAACACAGTTCCCGGAGGGCCGCAGCCCTGCAGAGTTTGGGTTCAACACACATACCATGTAGTTTTCAAATAATCCTAAATGATTAGATTAGCTGGATCAGATGTGTTTAATTAGAGTTATATCTAAACTGTGCAGGGCTGTGGCCCTCCAGGAATCGAGTTTGACACCCTGGCCTATCCCAGTTTTGCCTCCCTCCCAGCAACATGATCTCACAGAATTCCGTGTAATGTTCACAGACTTAATTAACCTCCGAATCTGTGGTGGCATCACGGAATCGCCAAAAATTCCGTGATGGGCTCACGGAAAAAATTCCGTGATGGGCTCACAGGAGTGATACCTATGTAAGTCAGTGACAGGCATCAGCCGTGCTCCACGCACGGAAACCCTTAGCATCAATATGCCGACGCGATACTGGGAAATTTATCGTCATCATTATTGTTCAGAACTGGGTAGGTTTAGGGTAGGGGTGGGGTCAGGTACTCCAGTGAAAGTATAACTGCATCGGAGTCACTCTTTTTACGTGGTCCGATGCAGCGCTGGTGTTGAACCAGTGAATCCGTGCATGGACCACGGCTGATGCCTTCTGTGAGCCCAGCACGGATTTTCGGCGATTCCGTGATGCTACCACAGATTCGGGGTTAATTAAGTCCGTGAACATTACACGGAATTCTGTGAGATCAGGTTGCTCCCACTGTTAAAATGTAACTAAGTAATTTTGAGTAAATTTTAAATGATCTACTTTTTACTTTTGCTTGAGTAGATTATTAGACTGGTACTTTTACTTGTACTTAAATAAAATTTCATTAATGTAATGGTACTTTTACTTTGGTAGAATATTTTCATACTCTTTCCACCTCTGCTATGGACCGGGGCACACTGTGTGTGCATTCAGTGTGCGTAATTTGAAATGTGCTTTTGTTTTTTTTGTTTTTTTTCAAGCTCTTCAGAACATTTTCTTTATGAACAAATACAGAATATGAATATATGAATAATTTAAGGCTTTGACAACATACCATGTGAAAATA